>NC_062556.1:35083931-35383931 GCF_016906955.1 Phacochoerus africanus | reverse complement strand
CTGCAAAGAGCATGTGCGTACATGTGTCTTTTCAGCGAAAGTTTTGTCCAGATATATGCCCATGAGTGGGATTGCTGGGTCACATGATATCTATATTTAGTTTTCTGAGGTGATGCCATACTGTTTTCCATAGTGGTTGTACCAATTTACATTCCCACCATGAGGGTAGGAGGGTTCTCTTTTCTCCACACCCTCTCCAGCATTTGTTATTTGGGGACTTGTTAGTGATGGCCATTCTGACATGTGTGATTTGGTCCCTCATGGTAGTTTTGATTTTCATTTATCTAATTATTAGCGATGTCGAGCAATTTTTCATGTGCTTGTTGGCCATCTGTACATCTTCTTTGGAAAAATGCCTATTCAGGTTTTCTGCCCACTTTTCAGTTGTGTTGTTGGTTTTTTTGTTGTTGAGTTCTATACATTGCTTTTATATTTTGGAGATTAAGCCCTGTCCATTGCATCACTTGAAACTATTTTTTTTCACATCCCTTAGGTTGCCTTTTTTTATGGTTTCCTTTGCTGTACAAAAGCTTGTCAGTTTGATTAGGTCCCATTTTTTTTAACAGTGCAAAATTTAATATGAACCCACAAACAGAAAATAATAGCATCTTTTCTTTATGGTAAATTTATCAAATCTAAACTGAACCATTCCCTGAAGGTCAACACTATTAGCAGAAATTTAATGCTTCAAACTTGAGAAATATCAATATACCAGTGTTATGTACTTGTACTTTTTGTTTGTTTGTTCCACTTAGTATGAGAGTCTAGTTCTATCCATGTTGCAGTAAATTGTATCATCTTATTCTTTTTTTTATTCTTTTTTATTTTACATTTCAGTATAACAGTGAAATTTTAGAAACAAATATAAAGATACATTTTAAAATTGCACCTTGGGAGTTCCCACTGTGGCACAGTGGAAAGGAATCTGACTAGGAACCATGAGGTTGTGGATTTGATCCCTAGCCTTGCTCAGTGGGTTAAGGATTCAGCATTGCCATGAGCTGTGGTATAGGCTGCAGACACGGCTCAGATCCTGAGTTGCTTTGGCTGTGGTATAGGCTGACAGCTGTAGCTCTGATTGGACCCCTAGCCTGGGAACCTCCATATGCCATGGGTGTGGCCCTAAAAAAGACACAATAACAAAAAACTAAAATAAAATAGAATTTTTCCTCCAAATTAAATACCTAAAGATAAACATCACAAAGGAGGTGAAAGACTTATATGCTGAGAACCATAAAACATTAATAAGGAAATGGATATATAGTCCATGCTCCTGGACTGGAAGAAATAATATTTTTAAAGTGGCCATACTACCAAAGCAATCACAGATTCAATGAAATCCTTATGAAATTACCCATGAAATTTTTCAAGAAGTGGAACAAACAATCAAAAAATTTTATGGAAACATAAAGGTGCCAGAATTGCCAATGAAATCCTAAGGAACAAAAACCAAGCAGGAAGCATAATCGTCTCATGCTTCAGACAATATTTACAAAGCTACAATAATCAAGACAGTGTGGTACTGGTATCAAAACAGACATACAGACCAATGGAACAAAATAGAGGTCCCATAAATAAATCCAGACACCTATGGTCAATTAATCTTCATCAAAGTAGGCAAGAATATATAATGGCAGAAAGACGGTCTCTCCAGCAAGTGGTGGTGGGAAATTGGGAAACCTGCACGAGAATCAATGAAACTAGAATGCACCCTCACACCATTCACAAATATAAACTCAAAATGGCTTAAAGACTTGAGCATAAGACAAGATACCATAAAACTCCTACAAGAGACCATAGGCAAAACATTCTCTGATATCAACCACACAAATATTTTCTTAGATTAGCATTCCAAGGCAATAGATATAAAAACAAAAATAAACAAATTGGACCTAATCAAACTGACAAGCTTTTGCACAGCAAAGGAAACCAGGAAAAACAGACCACCTACAGAATGGTAGAAAAGAGTTTTAAACAATGCAACTGACAAGGTCCTAATCTCCAAAATATACAAACAACTCATCCAACTCAATCGCAAAAAAACCCAAAAAACAAAAAACAAAAAAACAACAACAAAAAAGAAAACTACAGCCCAATTTAAAAATGGGCAGAAGACATGAATAGATATTTCTCCAAAGAGAATATACAGATGGCCAATAGGCACATGAAAACATGCTCAACATCATTAATTATTAGAGAAATGCAAATCAAAACTGCAATGAGGTACCACCAAACACCTGTCAGAATGGCCGTCCTTAGTAAGTCTACAAATAACAAAAGCTGGAGGGTGTATGGAGAAAAGAGAACCTTCCTACACTATTGATGGTAGTGTAAATTGGTACAGACACTATGGAAAACAAAATGGAGGTACCTCAGAAAGCTAAATATAGCACTACCGTATAATCCAGAAATCCCACTCTTGGACATATATCCAGACAAACTTTCTTTGAAAAAGACACATACACCCTATGTTCAATGCAGTGTTATTCACAATAGCCAAGACATGGAAACAACTTCAATGACAGATAAATGGATTAAGAAGATGTATATTGCTTTAGACTTTTAAAGGAAGTACTTGAGAGGCAAGTTGTAGGTACAGTACTTTTACAGTTGAAATTGTTTTTGTAAACTGGGAATCAGAGTTATTCAAGAAATGTTTAACTGTATTGTAGAATTTAACAAAGACCACCCAAATTAGGTCAAGGAAAGGGTATTTTTTTTTCAGATTTTCTCTTTGTAACTGAGATGGCTGCTATCGCTTGCATTTGGCAGAAACTCAAGTATCGATAGGGTAATGACGAAGCTTTACTGAGGAAGAGTGAAGGATTCATGTAGACACGGATTGGAGGTTATTGGCATTAGGAATGCTGTAGGTGGGCTTCCTAGAAGCCAGACATTTTATTGATTGCTTTGGGATGCATATTTGGCTTTCTCTGGATGGCCCTAACTAGGGAAACTATCAGTTATTTATCAAGTTCTGGCTATGTCAGACATATTTGTACAGGGATTGTCATTTGGCTTCTCAGACTGTTTGTTAGAGGAATTATGATATTTTACAAATCTGACCTCTATATAGTGAATTGTCTTCCTAGGCCTAGTTACTGTGGGGGCAGGTCAGCTTCCTAGGTTCAGATTTTGAGTCAGAGGTCTATTTCATATGTGGTCTGAAAATGGTATGTTTCCTATATTTCATCACTCATGACTGGCTAATTTCAGCAAGGGGAGACAAAGTTTAGCTAATCATTTATAAGGGAACGAATGGGAATTTGGAGGATCTGTGTTTGCCCTATTTTGGGTAAATAAGAGGATCATCCATGAATCTCATCTAAGTTATATGTGGAAAGATGGTTCTTTACAATAAACCATTTCCCAAAACACAAAGGTAGGGAAATTTCACAAATCAAAAACTGGCGAGATTAATCATCACTGTTTACTGGGGGAAATGGATTCAGGTAAAGTTCATTATTATAAGGGCAAAATGTACATAAAATAAGAGGATCAAAGAACTTAAGAACTATCATATACCACATCTTGCAGCAATGCTGCATCTTAACCCACTGAGCAAGGCCAGTGATTGAACCCACATTCTCACAGAGACTGTGTCTGGTTCTTAAACCACCAAGCCATGATGGGAACTCCAAGGATAGCATTTTTAGCAGCCCTCTACCTAGTGCTCTTCCTAGTATATCAAAGAGGATGTGATAGTTGACATTTAGTATACAGTGACAAGCTTCAGAAACATGATTTCTAGTAGAAGGATTGACTTTCCTCAGGGCTATAGAAATCACTGAAATCATCTAGAAATTTAAATCAAAGAAAGACATTCTAAGTAAAATTTCTAAAATGATGAAATCACCAAAAACTACTTTACTCCAAAATGTTTTATCTCCAGATCACATATCACTGTAAATCTGTAATGCAGTATTACTTATCATGAATGTTCATGCATTATATATTAGATTCAATATGCTTAGAAAATATGTTATAATAATATTAGCTCCCCAAAAGAGTTAATGTCAGGATCAAGTGTCTAATACATAAGGATCATCTTCAGTAGTTGCACGAATCAAAGTGAAATTAAATATCATTTTAATTATTTTTTTCACGAGTTTCTTATCAGTTCAGGGGAAAAAATGTTTTGAGGGGGAAATTTTGATTTTTCAGAGCATATCTTTCCAGAGATTATCTAATTCTAATTCTATGGGGAACTCTGTAAATTGTAGAAAACTGATAGTATTGCAAAATAATTATTATAATGTCTGTTTTTTCATATAATTTGCATAATTTGTTTGTTCTTTTTTTAGTATAAGGTTATGTTGTTTATTTGGGATTGGTGTTTCTTGAGGTAGGCTTATATTAATACAAAGTTTCCCCTTAGAAGGGCTTTTGCTGTTTCCCATAAATTTTTGGATCATTGTGTTTCTGTATTTGTCTCCAGGTATTTTTCAATTTTGTCTTCAAGGTTTTCACTGATCCATTGGTTTTTAGTAGTATGTTATCCAGACTCTATATCTTTGTGTTTTCATTTTTTTTCTTAGAATTCATTTCTAGTCTCATCTTTTTTTTTTTTTTTTTTGCTGGAAATGATGTTTAATATAATTTCAATCTTCTTAAATTTATGGAGACATTTTATGGCTTGGCATGTGATCTAACATGGATAAATCATATTCCATGTGCACTTGAAAAAAATGCCATTTTATTCTTTTTAGATAGATAGTTCTATTAAGTTTATCTGATCTAATGTGTCAGTTAAGGCCAGGGTTTCTTACTGATTTTCTGTGTGAATGACCTGTCCACTGATATAAGTGGGGTATTAAAGCCCCCTAAATTAGTGTGTTGCAATTTTCTTTCAGGTCCACACATGTGGCATATGAAAGTTTCCAGGCTATGTGTTGAATCTGAGCTACAACTGTCAGCTTATGTTACAGCCATAGCAATGTGGGATCCAAGCCACTTCTGCAAACTACACCATAGCTCACAGCAACACTGGATCTTTAACTCACTGAGCAGGTCCAGCAATCAAACACACACCTCATGGATACTGGTTAGGTTTATTACCACTGAGTCACAGTGGGAACTCTCGATTTCTTTCTTTACTTTTATTAGTATTTCTTTATGGTTTTAGGAGCTCCTATATTGGGTGCATATGTATTTGCAATTGTCTTAGCTTCTAGTCGGATTAATCATTTTAACATTATCTAATGTTCTCCTTTCTCTTTTGTTACAGTGTTTGTTTTAAAATCTATTTTGTCTGGTATACATATTACTAGCTTAGCTTTATTTTGATTTCTCATGGCATAGGATATTATTTTACATGCATATACTTTCAGGCCATGTATGTCTTTAGGTCTGAAGTGAGCCTTTTGTAGATAGCATACAGATAGATCTTATTTGATTAAACTCATTCAGTCACTTTATGTATTTTTATTAGAAATTTTAACCCATTTACATTTAAAAGTAATCCCTGATAAGTATGCACTTATTGCCATTTTGTTAAATGTTTTCTGGTTGTTTCTGTAGGGTTCTTTTTGTTCCTTTCTTCTTTTGCTCGCATGATTTGTTGACTGTCTTTAGTTTGTGTTTAATTCCTTTCTCTTTTTTTGTGTGTGTTTGTGTACCTATTACAGATTTTTTTGTATGTGGTTACAATGAGGTTTATATACTGTAATATGTATACACACACACACACACACACACACATACATATTTGATTAAGGTGATGATCTCTTAATTTTGAATTCTTTCTAACGACACTGCATTTTTATCCTCCCCATGTTTAATGTATTTGACATCATATTTTACATTTCTTTTTGTGTTTCCCTTAGTTACTTATTGTGTGTAGAGATGATTTTACTACTTATGTCTTTTATACTTCCTACTAGCTTAATAAGTGGTATTTCTTCTAGCTTTACTGTATATTTACTTTCACCAATGAGGATTTTTCAGTTGTAGTCTTTTCTTTTCCTTGCTTAGAGAATTCCTTTCAGCATTTCTTCTAAAGCTGGTTAATTAGTGATGAACAATTTTAGCTGTTGCTTGTCTATTTTCCTCATCAAATCTGAATGGTAGCATTGTTGGGTAGAATATTCTTTGTTGTAAGTTTCCCCCTCATCTCACTAGATATATTGTGCTTCTTCCTTCTGGTCTGCAAAGTTCCTGCTGAAAAGTCAGCTTAGAATCTTATGGAAATTTTCTTGTACATAACTAGTTACCTTCTCTTATTGCCTTTATTATTCTCTTTTATCTTTAAAGTTTACCATTTTAATTGCAGTATGTATTTCTGTAGACCTGTATGCATTGAACATGTTTGGGACATGCTGTGCTTCCTGGCCCAGGATGTCTGTTTTTTTTCCCATGTTAAGGAATTTTCAGCTATTTTCCTCGAATATATTCTCTGCCTATTTCTACTTTTCTTCTCCTTCTCCACCTATAATGCAAGTGTTTTCCCAGACTTCTCTTAAATTTTTCTTTTTTTCAAAATATTTTTGTTGTTGTTGTTCAGTTAGGGTTATTTCCACTACACTGTCTTCAGTTCACAAATTCTTCTAAGTCATTTAATCTACTGTTGATTCTTTATAGAGTATTCTTAAGTTGTATTCTATAGTTCTTGTGGTTCTTCTTATATCTCCTCTTTGTTAAACTTCTCACTGTGTTCATTTATTTTTTTACCATGTCTATTGAGCATATTTATGATAACTTGAAGCTTCATCAAATAGATTGCTTATCTCTACTTAGCTTAGTTCTTTTTTTATCTTGCTTGTTCATTTGAAACATATTCCTCTGTTACTTTATTTTTCCTAATAATCTATTTTCATTTCTATTTATCAGGGTATTCAGTTATATTTCCTATTCTTAGAAAAGTAGCCTACTTGGGAGATACTGTATAGGGTCCAGAAACACATTTTCTTCAGGTCACCAAAGTTATATGCTCCAGGGGTACCCTATATGTGGGCAGCTGAATCTTTTGGTGTGATGTGACCCCCCGGCCTGGTGACTGCCATACCTTGCCTCATGCCATAGCTAATGACACACTGCTCACTGGGGCTGGTTCCCTGTGCAGTTTTCCATGCTGCTCAAATGTCCTAGGGCTCATCCTGAACTGCTGGTTTGAGGTGCTGTGTCTTATACAGCTTGCTGGGGGCCTGTGGAATGGTAGAGATAGTGTTGGCCAGCTGATGTACAGGGCTGGGCCCCAGAAGAATTACTGGTCAAACTGGGGACTTCCTGGGATGAGTGTAGATATGCTAGTGAGTGGGCTAGGCCTTAATTTAGCAATGTAAAGGGGAAGTTTCAAAATGGTGCTTGGCAACATCAGTGTCCTCATTGTATTACATGCATCTATTACATGCTCACAAAATGGCTTCCACTAGCATCTAAGTCATCAGGGGTAGTCCTACAGTATTCTTCTCTGGGAGGCATCTCCAAGATGAGTAAGTGTGTATGATCAGGCTCCTTTCAAACTATTGCCTCTGCATGGGGTCTCAGAGTGTATGATATTTTGCCTTCATACTTTAAAGGCCATCTCTCTATTTGGTAAAACCATCCATCTCTCCTTATGCAATTTCTGCTTGCCTTCAAAACCAGACATCCTTGTCCCTGACTCCCTCTCTAGGAGCCCAATGTGGGAAAATCTACCTGGAGGCATGGGTATTCTCTATTTTATGACTGTGGAAAATCTACCTGGAGGCATGGGTATTCTCTATTTTATGACTGTGCCCCTCCTGCTCATATCATTGTTTTTCCTTCTTTATTTCTTTAGTTGTGGAAATTTTTTTCTGCAGTCTTCATATCATTATCAGCAATAGTTGTTCTGTAAGTAATTGTAATTTTCATGTGCCCATGGGATGAGGTAAGCTCTGGGTCTTCTTTTCCTGCCTTTTGATCACTCCCTCAGAAGGAATCAATTTTTTTAAAAAAGTAAAATGTGTTGAAATAATCCTGATCTTTCAATGTGTCTATGCTTTGGATTCTCTTTTGAATTGATTGCAACATCTTACTAATTCTCCTGTTAATAATGAGTTAAGTGAATCTTTTCAACACATTTATTTATGTATGTGTACAATATGATTTTAATTCTTTGAAATTTTCCTTTAATAGGAGTTTATTTTTTAAATATAACATTAGATATAAAATTTGTAAACTTTGAAATAAGGGAAATTCTCCATATTAACTGAAGAGATTGACCATTGTATTTCATATATTTCCTTTGGAAAAATATCTGCTCATTTCTTTTTCTCAATTTAAAATTAAAAATTAAATCATTGCTCAGAGAGGACAAGATGGCAGAGGAGTAGGGGGACACGCTCGCCCTCTCCCACAAACACAACAAAAAAAAGCACATCTACAGAATAAATGACTCGCACAGAACAGCAACCAATCACTGGCAGAAGAACCTAAACTCCAATAACGGCAAGAAGTTCATGACATTACGGGGTAGAACGGGAGAAAAGAGGAGAGTGAGAGAAGGTGAATCTGAACGGTTCGGGCACTCCCAAAAGGGAACTGCGGAAGAGAAAGGGATCCCGCACCCTGGAAAGTCACCTACACGGGGGAAAGATCAAATGAACCGGAGGAATCTCCAGATGCAGAGAAGAGTGTAGCAGTAAGTTGGAGTACGGAAAAGCCGATCAAGAACCGAACGGCCCATCTGAACTATGGGCAGAGTCACCAAAAAATGAGACGCCTGGGTGGGGGCTGGGCACCGAGACCTAGGCTCCAGAGGTTAGTCCCCGGGGTGGGGGGGCGTGGTGGAGTGGAAACTGCTTGGGAGGTCTAGAAACCATTTGACAGGGCAGAGACTGCTTTGGAGACTAGAAAACAAAGCTGTCACAGAGGAAGGGAGCAATACTCTAGGGGCGGGGAAGTGGAAAGCCACATCAGAGGGAACCTGGGAGAAGAGCCTGGTCTGTGCCTGTGCTGGGGAGGGGAGAGAAGAAGGGGTGGGTCCCCATAGAATACCCCCCACGCCATAGCAAGCTTACAGGCCCACTAGCTACCTGAAAGCTGTGCTTCCCAGTGCATCCCCCCCCAACCCCTGACACCCCCTGCGCTCTTGCCAACCTGGGGCTGCCTGCCATCCAGGAGGGCTGGCCTCAACAATTGCCTGAAGCCTACCACCATGGGGGCTGTCCCTGCACAGGCCTGCTTGCCCTTTGGAGGGGCTACACCTCCACAGAGTAGCACCAAACACCACCAGCCCCCGAGAAAAGGCCTGCAGCCCAGAAAAGCTAGAACAAGCCTAGCCAGGCAGTGAATAGATCTGCCTAATTCCCAGACGGTTTTTCTGAGTTGGGCTGCCCCGGGGGAGGAGCCTCATTGGTTTCCAACAGCCCTGCTACCCGCCCAAGCCCCCAGGGGGTGCCCTAGTGGATCAGCTCTATAGGACTGCCAGCTCCAGGAGGACCCCCTACAGCCCAGAAAAGCTGCAACAAGCCTGGCCAAGCTGGGAAAAGATCTCAGACGGTCTTTCTGAGTCAGGCTGCCCTGGGGAGGAGCATCTTCGGTTTCCAGTGGCCCTGCTACCCGCCCAAGCCCGTAGGGGGTGACCCACTCCTGCAGAATAGCTGCTCAGCACCACCAACCCGCTAGAAGAGCCCCTGCCGCCCAGAAAAGCTGCAACAAACTTGGCCAGACTGTGAAAAGATCTGCCTACATTCTCAGGCCATCCTTCTGAGTTGGGCTGCCCTAGGGAAGAGCCTCTTAGGTTCTCAGTGACCCAGATAGCTGCTCCAGCACCCAGGGAGTGCTGCACTCCTGAGGAACAGCTGCCCAACACCTCCAACCCCCTACAAGAACCCCACAGCCTAAAAACACCAGAGCAAGCTCTGCATGACCAAGTGAAATCTGCTACCATCGTGGTGTGGACCTCCCAATCCTGTCTGCCCTCAGGAAGTCCTCCTTTACTTCAAGGAAACACTGTTAGCCCCATCAACACTCCAGAAAAGCCACACTGCCTCAAAAAAGACTGACCAACAACGCTAGCCCTCAGGAAATATTCCACGGCAGTGACAAGGCAAACACTGCCCGATAACGGAGAGTACAACTCCCTCAGGAGAGAGAAAACAACAAGCAAGATGAAGAAGCTGAGAAACTACCCCCCGTCAAACCAACAGGATAACTCACCTAAAACAGTCAACAATGAAACAGATCCCTGCAGTCTGACAGACCTGGAGTTCAAAAGAGAAATAGTGAAAAGACTGAAGGAATTAAGAGAAGATAGGAACAGTAATGCAGATACCCTCAGAAAGGAACTAGAAAAATATGAGGAGGAGCCAAGAAAAACTAGAACATTCATTGGCAGAGATGCAAACTGAACTAAGGGCAGTAAAAACCAGAATGAATAATGCAGAAGAACGAATCAGTGATATGGAAGATAGAATACTGGAAATCATCCAATCAGGTCAGGAGACAGAAAACCAAATGAAAAAACATGAGAGCAATATAAGAGACCTCTGGGATAATATAAAGTGGGCCAATCTACATATAATAGGAATTCCAGAGGAGTAGAAAAAGATAAGGGGATGGAAAATATATTTGACGAAATTATCGCTGGAAACTTCCCAAATCTAAAGGATACTGGGTTCAAGATACAAGAAGCACAGAGGGCCCCAAACAAACTGAACCCAAACAGACCCACAGCAAGACACATCATAATAAAAATGGCAAAAGTTAGTGATAAAGAGAGGATCCTAAAGGCAGCAAGAGAAAAGCAGAATGTTACCTACAAGGGAACCCCCATAAGAATATCAGCTGATCTCTCTACAGAAACACTACAGGCCAGGAGGGAATGGCAAGAGATATTTAAAGTACTAAAAGGAAAAAAAAATGCAACCTAGAATACTCTATCCAGCAAGAATAGCATTTAAAATAGAAGGGGAAATAAAAATTTTTTCCAACAAACAAAAACTTAAACAATACTGCAACACAAAACCCAGGTTAAAGGAAATATTGAAAGGGCTTCTCTAAACCAAAAAGAAAGGAAGGAAAGGGAAGAAAAAAGAAGAGAAAAGAAAAAAAAAAGAAGAAGAGGAAGAACTAGGACTGAGGAAACCGCAATCAGAGAGCAGTCACTCAAATAAGCCAGCATACAGATTTAATCATGAACAGGCCTCAACAAAAGAAAATTAAAAAGAACAAAATAAAAAAGAGTCCATCAAACCATAAAATGTGGGCAAGGGATGTTAGGAAGTAAATAACCCTTTCTGTTTGTTTGTATGTTTCTCTTCTTAATTTTAATATAGTAATGAAGTGTTTGAACCTACAGGATCATCAGGCTAAAACACACAATAATGGGAAGGGGTTAGCATACTTAAAAAACAGGGCAACCACAAGCCAAAACCAAACATTGCATTCACAAAAAATGAAAAAAAAAAAAAACACTCCAACAGATAATAACAGGAGACCATCCAACCAAAACAAAAAAAAAAAGAAAGGAAGAATGGAGAACCATAGAATCAACTGGAACACGAGGTTCAAAATGGCAATAAATAATCATCTATCAATTATCACCTTAAATGTCAATGGACTGAATGCCCCAATCAAAAGACACAGAGTGGCTGAGTGGATAAAAAGGCAAAAACCTTCAATATGCTGCCTACAAGAAACTCACCTTAGGACAAAGATACATATAGATTGAAAGGGATAGGGTGGGGAAAAATATTTCACGCCAATAGACATGACAGAAAAGCAGGAGTCGCAACGCTCATATCAGACAAAAGAGACTTTAAAACAAAAGACATAAAGAAAGACAAAGAAGGACACTACTTAATGATTACGGGATCCATCCAAGGAGAGGATATTACTATTGTCAACATATATGCCCCAAATAGAGGAGCACCCAGATACATACAAAAAAAATATTAACAGACATAAAGGGAGATATTGATGGGAATATAATCATAGTAGGAGACCTTAATACCCCCCTCACATCAATGGACAGATCCTCTAGACAGAAAACCAATAAAGCAACAGAGATCCTAAAGGGAACAATAGAAAGTTAGACTTCATTGATCTCTTCAGGACACTACATCCAAAAAAAGCAGAATACACATTCTTCTCACATGCTCATGGAACATTCTCAAGAATCGACCACATCTTGGGACACAAAGCTAACCTCAAACGCAAATTTAGGAGCATAGAAATTATCTCAAGTATCTTCTCTGACCGCAATGCCATGAAATTAGAAATCAACCATGGGAAAAGGAAAGAGAAAAAACCTACTGCATGGAGACTAAACAACATGCTACTAAAAAAACAAGGGGTCAATGAGGAAATCAAGAAGGAAATCAAAAACTACCTTGAAACAAATGATAATGAAGACACAACCGCTCAAAATCTATGGGATGCTGCGAAAGCAGTGCTCAGAGGGAAATGTATAGCAATACAGGCCTTCTCAAAAAAGAAGAAGATCCCAAATGGACCACTTAACCCTCCACCTAAATGAATTAGAAAAAGAAGAACAAAAAGACTAAAGTCAGCAGAAGGAAGGAAATTATAAAGATCAAAGAAGAAATCAATAAAATAGAGCTCAAAAAACAAGAAGAAAATTAATAAAACCAAGAGCTGGTTCTTTGAAAAGGTCAACAAAATTGACAAACCCCTGGCCAGACTCACTAAAAAGAGGAGAGAAAGAACCCAAAGAACCAAAATTAGAAATGAAAAAGGAGAAATCACAACGGATACAGCAGACACACAAAAAACCATAAAAGAATACTATGAACAACTATATGCCAACCAATTTGACAATCTGGAAGAAAGGACAATCTTACAGCCTTCCAAAAACTGAATCAAGAAGAAACAGACCAACTGAACAGACCCTCACTAGAAATGAAATTGAAGAGTCATAAAATCACTCCCTACAAATTAAAGTCCAGGACCAGATGGCTTCACAGGTGAATTCTATCAAACATATAAAGAGGAATTGGTGCCCATCCTCCGAAACTCTTTCAAAAGGTTGAAGAAGAAGGAATACTCCCAAAGACAGTCTATGATGCCACCATCACCCTCATTCCAAACCAGACAGAGATACCATCAAAAAGAAAACTATCACCCAATATCATTGATGAATATAGATGCAAAAATTCAACAAAAACTTAGCCAACCGAATCCAACAAATATCAAAAAGATCATACCATGACCATAGGGTTCATCCCAGGCTCACAAGGATGGTTCAACATACGCAAATCAATCAGCATCATACGCAACCATTAACAAAAAAAAAAAGTCAAAAATCATATGATCATCTCAATAGACACAGAAAAACATTTGACAAAGTCCAACATCCATTCATGATCAAGACCCTTGCCAAAGTGGGTATAGAGGGAACATTCCTGAACACAATCAAAGCCATGATGCAAACCCACAGCAAATATATCCTCAATGGGGAAAAACTGAAAGCCTTCTCACTCAAATCTGGAACAAGACAGGGATGCCCACTCTCACCCACTGCTCTTCAACATAGTTTTGGAAGTCCTAGCCACAGCAATTAGACAAACAAAGAAATTAAAAGGCATCCATATAGGAAGAGAAGAGATCAAACTGTCAACTGTATGCAGATGACGTGATACTATACATAGAAAACCCTATGGACTCAACCCCAAAAACTACTTGAACTGATTAATATTCAGCAAAGTAGCAGATTATAAGATTAATATTCAGAAGTCAGTTGCATTTCTGTATACCAGCAATGAATATAGACAAGGAATACAAAAGTACAATACCTTTTAAAATTGCACCTCACAAAATCAAATACCTCGGAATACACCTGACCAAGGAGCAAAGGACCTATATGCCGACAACTATAAAACTTTATCAAAGAAATCAAAGAAGATGTAAAGAAATGGAAAGATATTCCATGTTCCTGGATTGGGAAAAGCAATATTGTAAAAATGGCCTACTTCCCAAAGCAATCTACAGATTCAATGCAATCCCTATCAATTACCAAGGACATTTTCACAGAACTAGAACAAACAATCCAAACATTTATATGGAACCACAAGAGACCCGAATCGCCAAAGCAATCCTGAGAAACAAAAACCAAGCAGGAGGCATAACTCTCCCAGACTTCAAGAAATACTACAAAGCCACAGTTATCAAAACAGTGTGGTACTGGTATCAAAACAGACAGACAGACCAATAGAACAGAATAGAGAACCCAGAAATAAACCCTGACACCTATGGTCAATTCATCTTTGACAAGAGAGTCAAGAACATAAAATGGGAAAAAGAAAGTCTATTCAGCAAGCATTGCTGAGAAACCTGGTCAGCTGCATGCAAAGCAATAAAACTAGAACACACCCTCACACCATGCACAAAAATAAACTCAAAATGGCTGAAAGACTTAAATATACGACAGGACACCATCAAACTCCTAGAAGAAAACATAGGCAAAACCTCTCTGACATCAACATCATGAATATTTTCTCAGTTCAGTCTCCCAAAGCAATAGAAATTAGAGCAAAAATAAACCCTTGGTACCTCATCAACTGAAAAGCTTTTGCACAGCAAAGGAAACCCAAAAAAAAACAAAAACAACTTCAGAATAGGAGAAAATAATTTCAAATGATGCAACCGACAAGGGCTTAATCTCTAGAATATATAAACAACTTATACAACGCAACAGCAAAAAAACCTATCAATCAATGGAAAAATGGGCAAAAGACCTGAATAGACATTTCTCCAAAGAAGATATACAGATGGCCAACAAACACATGAGAAAGTGCTCAACATCGCTGATTATAAGAGAAATGCAAATCAAAACTACCATGAGATATCACCTCACACCTGTCAGAATGGCCATCATTAATAAATCCACAAAAAAACAAGGGCTGGAGGGGGTGGAGAAAAGGGAACCCTCCTGCACTGTTGGTGGGAATGTAAACTGGTACAGCCACTATGGAGAACAGTTTGGAGATACCTTAGAAACCTATACATAGAACTTCCATATGGCCCCGCAATCCCACTCTTGGGCATCTATCCGGACAAAACTCTACTTAAAAGAGACACGTGCACCAGCATGTTCATTGCAGCACTCTTCACAATAGCCAAGACATGGAAACAACCCAAATGTCCATCGGCAGAGGATTGGATTCGGAAGATGAGGTATATATCCACAATGGAATACTACTCAGCCATAAAAAAGAATGACATAATGCCATTTGCAGCAACATGGATGGAGCTAGAGAATCTCATCCTGAGTGAAATGAGCCAGAAAGACAAAGACAAATACCATATGATATCACTTATAACTGGAATCTAATATCCAGCACAAATGAACATCTCCTCAGAAAAGAAAATCATGGACTTGGAGAAGAGACTTGTGGCTGCCTGATGGGAGGGGGAGGGAGTGGGAGGGATCGGGAGCTTGGGCTTATCAGACACAACTTAGAATAGATTTACAAGGAGATCCTGCTGAATAGCATTGAGAACTTTGTCTAGATACTCATGTTGCAACAGAAGAAATGGTGGGGGAAAAATGTAATTGTAATGTATACATGTAAGGATAACCTTACCCCCTTGCTGTACAGTGGGAAAAAAAAAAAAAAATTAAATCATTGCTGTTTCATGCTATTGTGTTGTGTGGGTTTTTTTCTTTTTTTAACATATTTTGGAAAGTAACCCTTTATCAGATATATGATTTGCAAATATTTTCCTATTCCATATATTGTTTACTTTGTTGATTATTTTGCTGTACAAATGTTTTCACTTTTTCATTTTTCATTTTGTTGCTTATACCTTAAGTTTCACATAAAAAAATTGCCTAGAACCTTGTCAAAGAACTATTTTCCTATTTTCATTCTAAGTATTTGATTGTTTCAAGTTTTTTAAGTCTAAGAACATTTTGAATTAAATTTTGCCTGTGGTGTAAGATAAAGGTCTAATTTTATTCTTTTACATATGACTGCAATTTTCCAGTATCATCTGTTGAAGAGACTATCTCTTCCCCGTTGAGTATTCTTAGATCCTTGACAAATATTAGTTGACAGTATTTATTCTGGACTGGATAGACTGGATACTTTCTTTCTGCCTATATAGCCCTATCTTATAATGCCTAATAAAAATAATAATTCCATAATATCATAAAATACTCACTCTATATTCTAAAGTTTCCAGGAATATCAAATACATCTTTTTAAAAGCAATCGCAAACTATTGCATTTGGAGTGGATAAGGATTGAGACCCTGTTCTATAGCACAGGAAACTATATCTAGTCACTTATGATGGAACATAATGGAGGATAATGTGAGAAAAATAATGTATATATAAATGTGTGAGGGTCACTTTGCTGTACAGTAAAAAGTGATAGAACACTGTAAATCAACTATAATGGAAAAAATAAAAATCATTTAAAAATAAATAAATATATTAGATTCCAGGTATAAGTGATAATGTGAGAAAAAATGTTGTATACATGTAAGTGTAACTGGGTCACCATGCTGTACAGTAGAATGCTGTACATCAGGTATAATGGAAAAAAATAAAAATCATTATATAAGCTAAAAAAATAAAAATAAATAAATAAAAAATTGACATTAAAATGAGGATTTCAATGAAACATATACTTTTTAAAATAAACATTTTAAGTCTTAAGGTCAACAAGATCATGGCATTTTTCTTTAACCATTTTGTTTGTTTGAATTAGGACATTAAGTTCATACATTATAAATTGACTAATATGTTCTTTAGGACTCTATAAGTTTTTCCCTCAAATTCTTTTTTCCTTCTTCTAAATTTATGTGGCTTTAAGCAATCATATTATATAATCTGTAGAGTTTCTCAGTCTGAATTTTGTTTATTGCATCCTTGTGTTTTAATTTAACATGTATCTCTACCCTTTGTGTTTCTGATATATTCATTATACAGTCTGAATGAGAATAACATTTAACTCTTTTTTTTTGCTAGACCTCTTCAGTAGTACTATAGTATATTTCTATAAGCAGTCACAAAAATCTTTTTTTTAATGTTAAGAAAAATGTTGGAGTTCCCATCATGGTGCAGTGGAGATGAATCTGACTAGGAACAATGGGGTTGCAGGTTTGATCCCTGGCCTTGCTCAGTGGGTTATGGATCCAGCGTTGCCATGAGCTTTGGTGTAGATTACAGATGCAGTTAAGATCTGGTGTTGCTGTGGGTCTGGTGTAGGTCAGTGACTACAACTCTGATTTGACCCCTACCTGGGAACTTCCATATACTGCTGGTGTGGCCCTAAAAAGAACAAAAGACAAAAAAAAAAATAAAATAAAAGCAGTTCCTTGCCAATTTTCATTATTTTAAAAAAGGCTTGGAGGAGTTCCCTGGTGGCTCGATGGGTTAAGTATTCAACATTGCCACTGCTGTGGCTCTGGCTACTGCTAGGGCATAGAAACTTCTATATGCCATGGGTGCAGCCAAGATAAAGGAAAAAAAGTTTTGGAAAATGGCAATATATCATTCCTTCTTTATTTTTTAGCTAGTAAATGATTATAAAGAAAATCTTTCATCAATGAATTGGTTACTTGGAAAAGTACTAACTTTAATTTTATCTCTTATTTTCCTAAATTATTTAGAGTTGATTTCCTGATATCATTTGATGAAAGCGTTTGCTATTTTTGAGTGTATTTTAATAGTGTATGTTCTTGAATTCATCATTTTTTATTCCTGTTGATGCTTAAGTGCAGCCAAATTTCTCCCATGATAATTTATTCAATTATATTCCCACACCTTTTTTGACATGGATCTTACAATTTTCCACAGTTCTCTTGCTTTTGTGATGACAGGATTCTCAAATTATTTTGCACAATCCCTACCCATGCCTAAAAGCCAAATATTTCTAATTTATTCATATGAGAAATGATATTTAAAGACCACATTGAGGACTCAGTGGCATTTCTTCCTTTGGGGTTTGTCAGTTCTTCTAGGCCACTTCAAGGAATAAAACTAGGAAATATGTATTAAGTATAAATATATGATGAAGGATTTCTCCAGTGGCATAGCAGTTAAGGATTTGACATTGTCACTGCTATTTCTCAGATCATTTCTGTGGCATGGTTTTTATCCCTGAACCAGCAACTTCTTACGTTAAGGGTATAGCCAAAGATAAATAAATAAATATATGATAAGTTCAAATGTAAAATTCAAATTTAGGAGTTCCTGTTGTGACTCAGTTAAGAACCCAACATAGCGTCCATGAGGATGCAAGTTTGACATCTGGCCTTCCTCAGTGAGTTAAGGATCTGGTGGCATAGGTCACAGGTGCTGCTTAGATCCAGTGTTGCTGTGTCTGTGGTGTAGGGTCTGATTTGACCCCTTACTCAGGAACTTCCACATGCCACAGGTGCAGCCTAAAAAAAAATCAAATTTAAATTCAGAACTATATATGTAATCATCATCATTTTCTTACTATATTATGTAGATACCAATATGATTACTCATTTACTCTCTCAAAAACTGTTTCAGAGTACTACCATCAATGTGATACTAAAATCAATTTTAACCTCCCACTCCTCCATATTTAGAACAATCTCACTAAGACTAAAAGCCAAATCATATTTCAAATATACTTATATTTCAAAGTCACTTGAAGTAGTTTCTATATTTATTGTTATTCTATCAACACAATATATTTGTGTAACTTCTTTTAATAAAGATGGTACTTTTGGAAATTTTATTTTCCTTTTAAAACTTTGGAAAAGGAGTTGTATTGCTTAAAAGACAAATTTATAAAATGCAGTACATTAAAATAAGTCAGGTTTTTATATCAAAGGGTTTATTCAGGTACATATATATATGTACACACACTATAGTTTTCAAAGTAAATTTTTACAAGGTGCTTGTGTGGATACAAAATATCAAGGAAAAAGCAGCAATAAACTAGGATCATATTCCAGTTACTCTTTTAAAGAACACATAATGCTATTAATGTTCTTTAATGAGTCTTTTTTTTTCCCCCTGAGTCTCTTCATTGCTCTGAGATCTTATTCCATTGCGGTTTTTCTTTTATTATTTATTTATTTTTTTAGGTTTTTATTTTTTCTATTATAGTTGAGTTACAATGTTCTATCAATTTCTGATATACAGCAATGTGATCCAGTCATACATATAAATATATATTCTTTTTCTCACACTATCCTCCGTTACGTTCAATCACAAGTAACTAGATATATTTCCCTGTGCTATACTGCATGATCTCATTGCTTATCCAGTCCAAATGCAATAGTTTGCATCAATTAATCCCAAATCTTTAATGAGTGTTAATAGTTATGGTGAAGTAGAGTTTGTAATAATTCTTTCAAAAGCTACCATAAGCACATGAGGCAACATTATGTTCTAGCAGGGTATCTCATAATTATCTACTGGCTGACTTCTCTTCTTAGGTTATGTTAGGATTTAAATATCTGCTCTAAATATCTAAATATCTAATATATTGATTGCAAATAATTTTTAGTTAGCTATTTTTCTCTCATGAATGCTAGAGCATTTTAAGATAAAATTACTTCTTTTTTATTAAAAACATTTATCATTTAAAAATAGAATATTTATTTTGAGTCTCTTAGGGAAAAATAAGAATTTAATCTGATATGCATGTTATTTTAAATATACCAATAGTTGGAACTACAATTAATTAATGGTCTGGTCTTTAACTTTTAACAATATTAACCAAAGTTTTCAGGTTCTAAGTGGCTTTGATTGTTTTTAAATTAGAAACAGTTGAAGGTGAACTCAGTGATCTTTGGGATTTAAAAAAAATATGAGTGTGAAGTGTTGAAAAACAAGTTATTTTTTATGTATCCTTATACTCTCACCATGCTATTTAGCCATAATTTTATTTTTTTAATTTTTAATTTTTAAAATTTATTAAAATATTTACTTATTTATTTAATTCTTTTAATTTGTTTATTTTATTCAACATCTCACTAAACAATGTATTTATTAGATCTAATAGAAAGATAACTCTAATGAAAGAAATCTTTGAAAATTTCCAGATTACCTAAACAACATTGTTTATATTTTACCATTGGACTAAAACAATCTACTAGCATACTGGAAATGTCAAACTTTTAGTCTGAGAACAAAAATTTAGGTAGTAAATACTTAAAAATAAACTGAATTTATTAAAGACTATTATAAGAATATCATAAGAAACAATGCCATAAGCACATTGCAATGATTCTTTATATTACTATTTCCTTTATCAATATCAAAAAGTAATTTGTCTGATCTTTGTAAATCAATCTTCATCTAAGGACATCTACTTGTCTACCCACATCTATAAAGCTAAATAACAGACTCTTTTGGAAACTATATATAAAGAAATTTCTATTTAACTAAATACAAATGCACATAAATAAATTGTTGGTAGAGCTAAAACTCTCATGTACTTATAAGTTCATAAGGCATCCAAAACTGATGGCTTGTAATGACTAGAGATCAATTTTTCCCTTTTCTATTACTCAATGAATTGTATTACATTTATTATTGTGCAACCATCATTACAACCAAATTTTATAGCATTGCCATCCCAAACCCCCAGTACATGCACCAGCCCCCAACCTGTCTTATTTGGACAACATAATTTTTTCAAAGTCTGTAAGTCAGAATTTGTTCTGCAGAGAAGTTCATTGTGTACTTTTTTTAGATTCCACATGTAAGTGATAGCACATGGTATTGGTGTCTCACTGTCTAACTTCATTTAGCATGATAATTTCTAGGTCCATACATGTTGCTGCAAATGCCATTCTTTCTTTCCTTTTAATGGCTGAGTAATATTCCATTGTGTATATGTACCACATCTTTATCCACTCCTCTGTTGATGGATATTTATGTTGTTTCCACATTTTGGCTACTATATGTAGTGCTCTAATGAACATTGGAGTACATGTGTCTTTTTGAGTCATGGTTTTCTCTGGATAGATGCTCAGGAGTGGGATTGCTGGATCAAATAGTAATTCTATTTTTATTTTTCTGAAGAATTTCCATACTGTTTCCCGTAGCCGTTGCACCAATTTACATTCCCACCAACAGTGAAATATGGTTCCCTTCTCTTCACACCCTCACCAGCATTTATTTTTTGTAGACATTTTGTGGATGGCCATTCTAGCTGCTGTAATGTGGTACCTCAAATAATTAACTCTTCTATTCAATAGGGGAAATACAAATAAAAATAGTTATTTTATAGTAAATGTATCTTAACACTAATAAAAAGTAAGGTTAATTTTGATATAATCCTGATTTACTTAAAAAAGATACAATTTTTTCATAAATACTACATGAAATTAAATAAGGTGATAATGCAAAATTAACATATGAAATGTATAATTTACTTTTATATACATTTATTATTTAGAATAACAAGCTTGAGGTATTATTTTGCCTATTTTTATCTCCATATATACATATTTTTAGGCAGATAAATGATTTTTTAACTTATAGAAAAATTAATGCAATGTACTAAGAACATGAACTTAATCAAGAGGTTTTACAAATGGTTCTCTGAAGAATATTGAATACTGAATGACACCATTCTCCCTGAGTTCAGCCTTTTCACCATCTCAAAGAAATAGAAGTTGGAATTTGTATGAATGTCTTGCAATAACAGACAGATTATTATGCTGCCCCTCTGTTCTACAGCCTCAACCAAATGAACAGATTTAATTTAGTGTAGAGATTTATGCTTGTCATAATAGAAAACTACAAAAACATAGACAAATGTCATCATGAAAGCAGATATAGAAACTGTAACCATCATAGATAGTACCTTGGAAAAAAGAAGTCGTAGGTCACTACATTTTGACATCGCCCCATAAATTTGCCATGAAAGCTGTTTCCATGGTGATTTTACACAATGACCTCTAATCCTCTCTTGGCTTTCCAGAGCCATCTTCTCATTTAATATAACCTTCAAAATACATATTATTATGCATAATATGATATTTGGTTGACAGGTTTTTATTAATTTCATTTTGATTATCCAAATTAAGGAAAAGGGGGCTAGAAATAGCTTATTCGATTTCAGTGGTAAGAAAAATATTAAAGAAATTGACTAATGTTTGGAGGCTTGGCTCATTCAAAATTGCTGTGAGACCTTGAAAAGTCACCTTGTTGCCCAACCGAGTTGATTTGGCCGTTCATCACTCAAAAGCCAGTAATCAAGAGGCAAGGGTCAATAGAAAGGAAATGCACTTTAATCAGAAAAAACTGGAAATCTGAGGAGAAGGTAAACTCATGTCCCAAAACCTACTTCAAATATTCTGCTCAACCATGACAGTTTTTAAACTGATAAAAGGGGGAAGAATCTCATTGAATCATTCAAGCAAGAGTGCATTATTCTCCATTGCTTTCAGACCAGCTGACTCTCTTCAGATGTTATCTGGCCTGTGTAATCTGCCTGCAGGACTGCTGAGGGGGCCTTCAGGGGCAGAGAGTTAGTTATTGTTTTTTTTTTTTTAACATTTTCTATTATACTTGATTTACAATGTTCTGCCAATTTCTGCTGTACAGCAAAGTGACCCAGTTATACACACACACACACACACACACACACACACACACATTTTTTTCTCCATTCTGATCCATCACAAATGATTGGATATAGTTCCTTATGCTATACAGTAAGTTCCCATTGCCCATCCACTGCAAATGCAAAGTTTTCATCTGCTAATCCCTGACTCCCAATCCATCCCTTTCTTTATTTAATTGTTCATTCTTACTTCTTTTGATCTAGGAAAAAGTTAGGCAAGGAATGTCATACATTTAGAAAATAATGTCAGGGGAGTTCCCGTCGTGGCACAGTGGTTAACGAATCCAACTAGGAACCATGAGGTTGCGGGTTCAATCCTTGTCCTTGCTCAGTGGGTTAAGGATCTGGTGTTGCCATGAGTTGTGGTGTAGGTTGCAGATGTGGCTCAGATCCTGCATTGCCTTGGCTGTGGGGTAGGCCGGCGGCTATAGCTCCGATTAGACCCCTAGCCAGGGAACCTCCATATGCCATGGGAGCAGCCCAAGAAATGGCAAAAAAGACAAAAAAAAAAAGAAAAAGAAAAAGAAAATAATGTCAGGAATTAGTTTAAATTTTCTACTGATCTCTTCCCATAATTAGCTTCTTTATAGGTTAGAGGAAAACATAAATGGGCAAAACAGAAAGGGACAAAAGATTTGCTTTCCGTCATCTGTAATCAGTTCCTACTTCACTGACAGTATGACAGTGCATCTGTAATATTTGTAGCAAGTCTTCCAAACCAAAAGTTGCGATATGTTATAATATTATGAATAATTTTTTAATAGTAATTGTTAAGTACCTGTTTGTTAAGTTAAATTCCCTTGAATAACAGCAACTCATATGCTGAAATACTTGATAATAATAGTCATCAGACAAATAAACAGCAATTCCAATTACTTAAATTAGAAAAAAAACATAGGTTATAACATGGAAGAATACATTGACTTAAACCCTATCATATTGTATGTTTGAGAAAGTTGAAAGCTAATCAAATGCAATAGCAATATGAAAGAATATGTCTCAGGGCAAGACTAAAATAATAGCACAGAGAATAAAATAATCACAATAGAAATAAAACAACAATTAGATAACTTTAAAATAGCCTATTTTCTGACAGTGTAGATGAGATAACCCAGTCTAATTGCTTATTCAACCTAGGATAATAGAATTCAGAAAGTCAATTTTTTAGGATTTTGAAGAATAGAAATGTTCATATTATATTTGAAATTGAAGCACAGAACTGAATTGTGTGAATTTATTTACTCTCATTCTTTCTGATGAAATGTTCCCTTAAACCATTTCACAACATTAATTATAATTTTATGCAGCAACATTTACACTAAAAAGGAAAATTCCAGTATAAGAATAACTCGGATTTTGTTTGGTAATGAAAGGACACTGGAATTGGAAAATGAAGAATGATTGTATGTTTTTTACTTTGTATTTAATGTTGTAAATCATGCCCAGAAGCTTTCTGATTTACCCAGGATTGCAACACGGGTACCTTACTATTATCTTCTAAAGCAGGAAATGTTGTAAAACCAGAGTTTTATTATTCACATACATTTATTGAATCATGCAGAGGAGTTTATTTTTCCCAGGAACTAGTAATTTAAAAAATATAGTTGGTGTTGCCCTAAAATGGAGTAGGAGATAACATAAATAATACTTGGCTGAAGAGAAATTCATTTTACACTGCTCTTTCTTGAGCTTGACATTTGGTGGACTTTAGGAATCCAAAATGGGCTAAAATTTTTTCTTGAGAGAAATACAGAGTAGTGGTGCTTTCTATAGGTAATGTGCATATATATGCAGCGTTATGAATCATACTGAAATCAAGATAATTCAGTAGATCCATGATAGGGGCTTAGGCTTCTGCATTTCTATCACATTCCCAGGTGATGCCAAAGCTGCTGATCAGTAAACCACATTTTGAAGAACCAGAGGTCAGAAAAAGGAATTCATTGGGAACAGTTTTTGCTGCTCTGCTCCCATTCACCTGCATAAGAACAGAGAAAAAGAGTGGTAGTCAGAGAAAGAATAAACATATAAGAATAAACATATAAACAACATATATAGCCTTTTCAGGCCCTGGCTCAAAACAGCTTCACTGGAGATTGTCCCTGGAAAAGCTTTCTAGCTTTCAGAAAAGTGAACATAAATTTCACTTATGTGAAATTAAAATATTAAATATCAACAAAAGCAACAAGAGCGTACATTTTGTGAACAAGGGGCAAAAATGATCAGTACACCAAGATTTTGAATGCTGAGCCACTTACTGCTGAGAATGAATGTAACCTTTCTTAGCTAGTAGTTTAAATTTCAGATGAGCACAAAAAGTAAGCAAATGAACAAAAAAGGTAATAAATAAGACCCAGGAACTCTTTCTATTTTTCTCTCTATTAATCATTATTATCTCATTTTGCAAAACAAAGACAGTTTTTCCCTCAAAGTCCATGGGTGGTAGCTAATCTTAGACAACACAGGGAAGAACAAAAAGGAGAGTGTAAAAGTTTGCCAGGTATAATAACCTTATTTTGGTAGCTATATAAAGCATGCTAGGAAATTCTCCTAAGTGTAATTTCCTCTTTGGCCACAACTCTGACCCAAAATGATCACTAAAAAGAATGTATTAACATCACAAGCATGGTGATGTTGTCCCTAGTAAATCCATCTGTGCCCATGCCCTCAGGCATCCACCTAATTTTCTTTGAAACTCATTCTGTTTGGAAATGAGAAAAATACATGATAATGCTATTTCTTGTATTACATCTAGTGTGTAATTATGTTGCCACATTTATCTTTTTATGGTAACAATCCATGAAATAAGACATTTTGAGAATTAATTTTATTTTAAATAGACTTTTATATAGAGGCATTTAATCTTGGTAAATGTAAATGCTATCTTCCATGCATGTTGTAGCTGATAGAGATTACTCTTGTCATGTTGGTAAAGGGCACCCCACATGATTTGTTATATCAAGTAAGATCATTTTATGACACAAACATCAAATAGCACCTTCTCTCAAACCACCCTACTGTCTATAGATTGTTAGGCTAAATGAATAAATACTAACAACACATACAAGACTTCTAAAAATTTTGAGCATTAATTATATGTGTTTTTCTCTTCAAATAAGTTGTTTTGAAGAGCTTATATACTCCATATAGATTAGTTCTTATAGTGCATTATAAAAAATCCTTAAAATTAATTTTTTGAATGTTTAGAATTAGAGTAATATCTTACAATTTTTTTCTGTGGTAGTTGCTAATATTGGTGTTTCTGTAATAACAATATTTAAAATATAGACTACACATTTTAAGAATAACAAATATGACTTCTGGTTGTATAGCTCTTAAGTTCACTCAAAAAATAATTTTTACTTGGTTATAAATAAAATTACAATTTCTTGTATCTCTTTTTTACCAAAAAACCCACAAAGAAGCATATAGGTGTGTATTCATATTATAACAAATAAGCATTCCACACAAAATTCAGATGTTATGTAATACCAGCCTGCCATTTACTGTCTACAAAATAATAGAAAGCTTCTCAGTGACAAGAAATGAATAAACCACTTTGTAATCATTATTTAAATTTTAAATGGGTTAAAGTAATATTCTATAATTGACCAATTTTCAGTTTATACTAAGAAAAACCTCAGCTTAAAAATCTAAACAAGTAGACTAGTATCTTAGTAAAAGCTTATATAATATAGTTTGATTAGCATGTCCAAATATTGGTGTAATCATTTTTGTAATTGTTAGTAGTGTATTAAATAGTGAGGTCCTTAATAAGGATAATTAAATAATTTAGTGTTTCTTCACTATATGATAATCTGCAAGAAAAAAAACCTTATAAAAAGATTGGAAAAATTTTAAATTTGCATAAAGCTAATACTTATTCTGTTATAAGAAAATAAAACAAAATGATGTGTACTTGAAAAAAATTATATGATTACTAGCAAATGTATTTTTTTAAATGATTTTTTTTTAGAAAATAACAGAACCTTGTGCACAAAGTGATTCTCTTTGTATAAAGTATTTTCAGCTTTAAAATCTAAAGCAAAAATATTATTCATATCTATGTTACTATCTGTGTATGTATGTGTATATATATTTAAACATGCAAAGAAAATTATACATTTAAAGACACACATCACATTTCTAATGATGATTACCATTAAGATGTCAGTAAAGAAAGAACATTTTTATATTAAGGCAATATTTTAAAATAAAAAAACTTTTAAAAATAAATGTCATATGGCCAGCCATGTTGTGCTTTCCCTTTGTGTCATTAATTAAAATATATTGCATATTTCATATATTTATTATTTTGAGCATCTGAATTATAAACATAATTATGAGAACCAGTTTGGAGACATAAGTTGTGTCAGGATTTAGTTTAGTTTTTTTAAGCAACAATATTTAAAATAATAACATTTATTTAAAATTCATATGAATGCTAAGAGCAAGCAGAGACAGAATAAATCTTTACTTAAAATATAAGGCAAATTCTAAAAAAAATCAAATAATTCAAAGTTATTAAAGAATAAAATGTCAGATATAAAATAAAGAAAATGTCCATCTGGAATAATTATATGGTCATTTCAATTACTACTTCAAAGATTAATACTTCAAAAAGTCTTTGATATGAATAATAAGCAAATGTTAAAAGTTCTCATTTTTTTTTCTTTTTTCTTTTTTTTTGTCTTTTCTAGGGCTGCACCTGTGGCATATGGAGGTTTTCAGGCTAGGGGTCTAACCACAGCTGTAGCCACCAGCCTATGCCACAGCCACAGCAATGTGGGATCCAAGCCAAGTCTATGACCTACACCACAGCTCATGGCAATGCTGGATCCTTAACCCACTGAGCAAGGCCAGGGATTGAACCCACAACCTCGTGGTTCCTAGTCAGATTGTTAACCACTGAGCCATGACAGGAACTCCTATTTTCTTTTTTATGTTGGATGTAAATGAATGTAATTTGGGATTTAGGTCATTATTTAAAATTGAGAATTTTTTTTAAAAATTAGAGGATTTATTAACTAGCTGTTAGAAGTCTAATTTTATAAGATATGCAAATATGGTCTACATGTAAAAAATAATTCTCATTTATTCTCTATACTTTGTATATTCATCTTTATGTCATATGTCAAATTTCATAATTGTCTTACAAGTAATAAATCCAATAAATATAAATATTTCAAAATTAATGGAAAAAATCATTAAAAAAGCATATGTGGCATCTTTAATCAATTTTCTATATAAAACACATTTTTTGTTGGGAAAAAATAAATAAATATTTAAAAATTAACCAACTACCTCAAAACAGCAAAAAATGCAATAAATAATATTCATATTATTAAACTCTTGTTAAAAATAACTTTTGTTATTCACTGACTTTAAATGGAATGCAAGATCAGGCTTTAGGAGAACAAGGAGAAAAAATAATATGAAGAAGAATATTCTACTGTGAACACTATGGCAGTTTGTGGCTTATAAAACTTCTGTAATAAACTTAATACTAAAGAGGCTTCCTTCTGTACCTTGTGGAATTAATTAGCAATTGATTTAAGTAGCAATAAATGCATACTTGCTAATATGATTCTTCAGGATTAAGTATGAAATATAAGTTAAAAGATCCCTCTGAAAACAGCTAACAATTGTTTTTAAGCTTCCAATTTGAAATTCTTAAGGATCATATGTACATTTGTAGCACACATAAGAAAGCATTTTGTCCAATTTTAGCATCAATTAGAGCAGAAGTCAATATTAGCCATGGAACACAATTCCTAGTACATTGTATAAGTTTCTCAAACCCTTTAACTTCAGTTGATCATAAAATGTTAATTCTGTTAAGTATATAAGCATAAGCATATAGCATTATACTCAATAAATATATTCCCATTCACAGCTTCAAGGTTTATAGTTCTAGTAGTCAATTATATTTTTCCCATTAATATAAAAGTGTGCAGGTAAGTCAGTTATTGCAGAAAAATGGCTAACACAATATTATTGTTAGTAGTAATATTAGTATCATTTATATATTTAAGGTAAAAGCAATGAATTTTAAACTGCAGAGCATCTCACTGGGTTTAAAGTATATAAAATTTATATCCTTGTATAAGATTTAAGCTTCACAAAACTGGGACGTGATTTAGGGTAATGTCTAGACAAAAATCTTAAGCTACTGATTTTTATTTATTTATTTAAATTTATTTTTATTGTTATTTCCCCCAACACACTTTTTCTTTCCGCACTGTACAGCATGGGGACCCAGTTACACATACATGTATGCATAATTTTTTCTCCCATTGTCATGCTGTGTTGTAAGTATCTAAACACGAGATCCTGTTGTGTAACACTTAAGCTACTGATTTTTTTCCTCTCTAGATGAAGTCATAGATTCCTAGATTTCAAAATGGAAAGAATCATTTATATAATTCATGCTTTTTGACTAATTCTCTTTAAAAATATCTTAAAGAGTATATCCATATTGGTCATAAATTTCTATAGAAAAATAATTGAAAATATAGTTAAACTGTAGACACAGTCTTTATTTTTTTTTAATAGCTGACTAGATAACTACTTACCATATGATTACTGAATGATGACATTATATGAAAAGAGATTTCAGTTATTTCTGCTGTCTTTATAAAAAGATCTGACAAACAAAACATGTTTAAAAGCAAGTATTGAGATATCATTGGGGTTTTTTTTTTTGGTGACTAAATATCATGCTTAGTCAATAAGAGTGCAAAATAGATATTAAAAGCCTAAAATGTATTTATCACATGAACACATTGTATAGCATTAATTTTCTCATAGAACTAAAATATTAAGTGTATTTATTCAATTTGTTAATTCATTAATAATTTATTAAGCATGTACTTTTTTCACAATTCTATATTAAAATCAGGAAAATGCAAAATTTCCAGCTTCTAACTAACTTGTAATATAGTTACAAAGATAAAACATGAGTAATTTTAAATTAAACATAATTTTTTATTTTCTCAAGAAGAATCATAAATAGAACCTCTATGAAAATATGTTGTATACTAAATATTCAGAAAGCAATATAACCTTAAAAAAAATTTGTTTGCTCTTTCTTTCCAAACTGTGTGTACAATAAATATTTAAAGATGAATAAAATTAAAATAGCCAATTACCTTACAAACATTTCATTTTTTTTAAAGAGAGCTGAATGCTTTGACTAGAATATATCTTTCTTTCTAACTAGTGTTTTAAAAGTACATATGAAAGGCCATAATAAATCTAGATATAAAAATTAAACATGCAATGTGGACTCTCACGAACAGTAGCTTAATGAAAGAAGGCACTTATATTTTTAACATAACAGGATGTCTGGAGATAGGTATTTCTAGGTCTGGTGTTCCCATTCAAGGTTATATCCATGGTATATGACTCCATCTTTTAAACTTTTATCTTCATGGCTGCAAGATGGCTACCTCACCTCCAGCCTCATGTCCCCATTCTAGCCAGGAAGCAGAAAGAAGAGTTACATGTCTTATCATTGCAAGCATTTCACTTTTCATCTAGAAGGAAAGAGTTCTCAGCAAATGAATGCTTACAATTCAATGGCCAACACAATTTTAAAAGCTACATCTAGCTGGAATATAGCTAGACGAAAGTAGTAAATTTTCAATGCTCTACAGCAGAGGAAAGAAGGTATGAGCATAGCTTGGCTTCAGTGATGCATGAGTCAATTTGTAGTGTATTTCAAAATAAATGTACTCAAAGTGGATTGAAGAGGAATATATGTCTTTCTTTCCAGAAGTGGTTGTAAATGCTTTCCAATATCTCATCCAAAAAGCTATTCTATAAAGTGTTGGTGTGCCAGCCCCTTCTCACATGCTTTATTTTATAGTTATTATTTTTCTATATATCCTTTCATTACTTTATCCTGTACAATTTCATAGAGTAATATCAATGAAAATCATAATACCTTTCAAATTATTTCAGATAGTTTCTATTACAAATATTTTTATAATTATCAATGCCTTATGTGGTGGTCACTGAAATTGGATATGCAAAATACTTTTAATATAGAGAGGGTTCTCCAGAATAAATCAAAATATTCTGAGCAGTTATAATCTAGTTTGTACAACTGACAGTAAAAACTCAAAATGAATATGGAAACATACTGAAAGATCAGGTAGCGTTTTAAAATGATCTTCAATAATGACCTTGTGATGATTTAAGTCATTTTTGCCTAGCTTAGGAGAAATCTATTTTATCTTAGGATAGTTAATTTGTTTAAAATGCCTTACTTTGAAATCAGGCCTTATCATATTTAAAAGATTTTAGTTCATAAATGATCTTGGTATTTAATTGGCTCAAGCATTGTGGTTATAGTTTTTTGATTACTAAATATTATAGCTAGCATTTAAAATGTGCACATGTTATGCCAGGAATTGTTTTTTATTTTGTGCATTACTTATGTACTAACAGCAATTCTATGAAGTAGTAACAATAATTACTCCCATTCTATAAATTAGGAAAATAAGGCATAGGGAAGTTAAGAAAAATCTCCTAGAGCCACAGAGTAATTGGCAGGCTGGGAGTTACACTGAGGAAATCTGCTCTACAGTCAATGCTCATAGTTATAACTCTGCCTATGACATGAAAAATTATACTTTTAAAAAAAACAGAAAATACCTTAATGCCTTATTAATTGCTTTTATCTGGACTATGCAAATAACATTTTAATTTAGATGTTTATCTTATTTATAAAAGGAAGATTTGGTAAAAATTTGCCTAACATCTGGAATTTAGAAAAAGCTTTATTCAAATTTTCTCTTTAAATATTTACTGGCTATATATATATATATATATATATATATATTATATTTATGATATTCATAATTTATAAATAAATAAATATGTTTTGTGAACAGGAAACAAAATTAAGAAAGCTATATGTCTTGCTATTCTATTGCTAATCTCTTTGTGAAACTTTAATAAACTGCAGTAGAAAAAATGTATGGTAAATTTCATACGGTGGGAAAGAATAAAATAACATCTGCCACAAAAATATCCATCACTAGCTCCATACTCTCAATGGCTTCTGCAAGCTGGTAATAAGGAGATATAAATGATTTGACTCTGCCAATTTCTAATTGTGCAGCCAGTGAGTGTAAAATATAAGGATTATAAAATGTTCCTCTGTCACATATTTTGGTGGTGATTGGAGTATCTAGTGAAATATGGGATTTTATTATTGGCACTTTAAGTTAATAACAATAACTATAAAACTAATATTGTTCTTTCCAGTAATTGCTATCTTCCATCATACTGCCGAGTAATACAGAAACAAATATGTGCCACTTTATTTCACTGCAAGCTCCTGGATAGAACTACAATATTATTACTGAGTCTTTTCTACTTAAAACATTATTAAAATAAATTATATAGTAATGAAATCATACATTTAAAGGAAAGCACAAAACTAGCAGTGTAATAATGATTTTATATTTTATGGCGATCTTTCCACCTACACTCTGGCCTGTTATTCTGAGTATCAAGTAGTTATGAATATAGTTGAACTCCATGCAAAATAGTAGATAATGATAGGCTTTATCTACATAATAGTTTCTTAATATATACCATATTTTTCAAAAGAGAAAAAAAAATTCAGACTATGTTATAGACCATTTTGCTCAGAACTCATTCCCAAGTAAAGACATTTTAAACATCTTAATGAAATTATTTTATTTTGAGTCTAAAACTACTATAGCATTTTTTCTACTCTTTTAAAATTGTCCAGAGAGAGTCATGAGTAAAAAGAGAAATAAAATGAACAAAAACATGCTATTTTTCTTGTTAATATTTAAAAGTTTTTAAGTAGAATTTTTTTTTTGCTCCAAGTGCTGCTTCTTTCCCACTAGGGCACCACATTAGTTATAGGTGACTTATATTAATGTGAAGTTTAAAAATAGCTCACTAGTCATATTAAGTGACAATTCTAATATTTATTTGAATTTTTCAAAGTTATCTTGATGTTAAGTCACATTTCACAATGAAAGGTAGATTGCCATTGGAAAGCCATTAAATTTTCTTATAAAAGGCCAGTTGAGTGAATTTAATATCAAAGAAATATTAATATAAGAGTAAGGATAGTAAAATCCATGGTTAATTAGGACTGTCCTGAGGAAGTAGCTGGAAAATGGGTCTTAGGTTGTGGAAAAATGAGAGGTTTTTTTTTTTTCTCACTGCCTTTCTTCTTTGCTTCCTTTTGTCATCTTCTTTCCCCTATTTTTGCAAACTGGTTTGTGCTTCCTAGTTTGACATGGCAGAAAAAAAGTCTCTGATAGTGCTCAAGTTAATAGTGAATTTTGAAAGTGAGACGAGCCTATTCTAAACTCTTGGGAAAGAAACTAGTAGGGCCAGCAAGGGATGTATTTCCCACTCTTGGCACAATCAATGCTACTGTGTTCTACTCTGTGTCCCCAAGATATATCCTTTGAAGGACCAATTTTTGTTCTGTGGGTTTAGTGGTTCTGAATCAGAAGTGAAATGTCCCATTAAACTCTGAAAGGTGACAAATTATGCTACCCCAAAATATGTCACTTTGGTATAAAGGTTTTTTTTTTTGGTTTTGGGTTTTTTGGGTTTTTTTGTTGTTGTTTGTTTGTTTTTGTTTTTGTTTTTTTAGCTAAGGACACTTGAAAAAAATTAAAGTATTCTAAGCTACTCTATTCATCCTGAAAATAGGAGATAAAACTTCCAATGTGAAAGATTTCCTCCTTGCATTAGAAAAAAAAATTGACAGTCATAAGAGTGAGGATTCTTTGCAAGATAATTGCACAGTGTGTGAGAAATTATTCTTGTTGAAATAATTACCATCTTCTTTTAACATCTCCTGATAGTTTGGTTATTTTTCCACAACTGTCTCAGACTCTGTTCAATCTAATATAAAATATTTAGCAGTTATGATTGTTTTAGGTCTTCAACCCCTTATGATGGTTTCCATATTATTTAAAATATATTAATGTGTATGCTTTTCTTCTGTTAATCTGTTTTATATAATTTAATTATCAGACTCAGCTGAAAACTCCAAGAGGACATAGGTAAAAATTTGCCTTTCCTACAACTGTAAGCTGTAGCTGCCACTCAGTGATGCTGGGCTCCTTACATTAAGAAACTTGGCAAGATGGGAGTTCCCATCATGGCTCAGTGGAAATGAATCTGACTAGTAAAAATGAGGATGCAGATTCAATCCCTGGCCTCACTCAGTGGGTTAAGGATCTGGCATTTGCCATGAGCTATGATATAGGTCACAGGTGCAGCTTGGATCCTGTGTTGCTGTGGCTGTGGCATAGGCTAGCAGCTTAGCTCTGATCTGATAGCCTGGGAAACTCCATATGGTGCAGATAAGGCCCTAAAAAAAGGCACACATGCACAAAAAAAAAAAAAAACTAGGCAAGAAAATGAGTCATAATCCCCACAGGAATAACAACTGTAGGACTTTAGGAGTTCCCGTCATGGCGCAGTGGTTAACGAATCCGACAAGGAACCATGAGGTTGCGGGTTCGGTCCCTGCCCTTGCTCAGTGGCTTAACGATCCGGCGTTGCCGTGAGCTGTGGTGTAGGTTGCAGATGCGGCTCGGATCCCGCGTTGCTGTGGCTCTGGCGTAGGCCGGTGGCTACAGCTCCGATTCGACCCCTAGCCTGGGAACCTCCATATGCCGCAGGAGCGGCCCAAGAAATAGCAACAACAACAACAAAGACAAAAGACAAAAAAAAAAAACAACTGTAAGACTTTAGTTTTTTAATGTTAGCAAGGAAAAAATGCATCTGGCACTCATATAGTCTTGGCACATCCTTGCTCAATTTTGAAAAAAATGTAGAAACTACAAACTTAGAAGGCTACAATGGTTGGAGATCTAGCTATCACAGGAATGGGTATTATAGTCACTTACCAGCTAAGCCACCTAAACCAATGGAAGTGCTAAATTTCAGTGAAGATAATAATTACTATCAGTGAAGGAAACAAAACATGGATTATAGTAATGGAGATTATAAGGGTCAGTGAGAGTGACACTAGCTGCAGCAACAAGGGTTATATATTTTTCCCATTAGCCTTTCTTTTGTAAAAGGTTTCAGAGGAAGAAACATCAAACCAAATTGAAGACAAGATATTTACAGATGGGATGAAATTATTTGAACAAGAATAAATGGTTGATGTGGCCAGATGATTAAGTAGGAAGGAATTAACCTCCTTCCATGGGCACAAAAAAATTACAACTACTTAGAGAGAAAGTATGCCTGAGAATGACATGGAGACTAGCAGAAAAGATTTTACACAACTAAATATATAAGTAAGAAACAAAAATAAGAGAGGTGGGAGAAGGAAAGCCTGACAACCCAGGGTTGGCAACCCAAAAATGAAAGGATAATCACAGTTATAGAAGTTATCCCCAAGAAATGAAGAGTCAGAGGCCAACATAAATCTCCCCAACCACAAGGGGAAACAGCTTTGCCCACCACAGGACCAAGAGCCACTGAATGATTCACAGCCTGGTGGCCAATCCAGCAGGGCATGGCAACCAACCCACTCAAGAGGTCAGCTCTGCCAACCAGTATGTCAAAAGACATTGGCTACATTGCAGCAAAAGTGTCCATGCAGTTTACGCAGTAGGCATCCCTAAAACTTATACCTCTGGTGACCTAAGGGGTACATGTTGCTTGGCCCCATACATGTTCTCCTACAGAAGGTCACTTTTCAAATTGGAAAACATAACTGATTTACCTATTACATAGAAACAGAAAATTAGGCAAAATATGGTGACAGAGGAATATATTCCAAACAAAGAAACAAGATAAAACCCCAGAGGAAGAGCTAAGTAAAGTGAAGAAAATCAATCTATCCATTAAAGAGTTAGGGATAATGATCATAAAGCTGCTCAAAGACCTATGGAGAAAAATAAATGAACACAGTAGAAACAATAAAAATGAGTTAGAAAACATAAAGGTGAACAAAACAGAGCTGAAGAATACAATAACTGAAATTATATGCATATAGGATCATTAATAGTTTAGATGACAAATAAGAACAGATTAGTGATCAAGTAGCAGAAAAAACCCAAGCTTAACACAAAATTTTAAAAGAGAATTTTTTAAAAACTGAGGACAGTAGAGGCCTCTAAGAAACATCAAATACACTAACATTATATTTTCATGAGTCCTATAGGGACAATAGAGAGAGAAAGGGAAAGAAGTTAGGTGAAGAAGGAATGGTTGAAAACGACTTTACGTGAGAAAAGAAACACATCCAGGTCCAGGAAGCACAGAGAGTCCCAAAGAAGAGGAATATGAAGAGATCTACATTATAATTAAAACACTGAAGATAAATAGAGACTGTTAAAAGCAGTAAGTAGAGAGCAAAAGTTATGTAAAAGATAAACCCATATGACTATGAGCTGACTTTTTAATAGAAACTCTTCAGGCTAGAAGGGTGTGGCACAATGTATTTAATGTCGTTAATAAGAAAAAAATACAAATTAGACTAACAAAACCCAGTAAGATACATTTAAAGCATTTAGATTTGAAAAAGAGATAAAGAGTGTTATAGACAAGTAAAAACTAAAAGAGTTTAGTATAACTAAACTGGCTTTATGTGCAATTTTAAAAGAATTTCTCAAAGTAGAAAAGACCACAACTAGAAATATGAAAAATTTGAAAGAACAAAATGACTTTATTAAGGGCAAATGTATGTTAAAGGTGTAAAGCTAGTAGGAAGGTAAAAGACAAAAGCAGTAAAATCAACTATAAACACATCTAGGCCAAAAAACACATGAAAAAATGTTCAAAATCACTAATTATTAGAGAAATGTATCTGAAAACCACTATGAGGTACCACCTTACACTTGCCTGTATGCCCATCAAAAAGTCTACAAACAATAAGTACTGGAGAGGGTGTGGAGAAAAAGGAACCCTAGTACACTGTTGGTGGGAATATAAATTGGTGCAACCACTGTGGAAAACAGTATGGAGATTCCTCAGAAAACTAAAAATAGAACTCCCATTTGATCCATCAATCCCATGCCTGGGCATCTATCCAGAGAAAACCATGACTCAAAAAGACATATGTACTCCAATATTCATTGCAGTGCTATTTTCAATAGCCAAGACATGGACACAACCTAAATGTCCATCAACAGAGGAGTGGATCAAGAAGACATGGTACATATGCACAATGCAACATTACTCAGCCATTAAAAGGAAAGAAATAATGGCATTTTTAGCAACATGGATGGACCTAGAAATTTTCATGCTAAGTGAATTCAGTCAGACAATGAGACACCAACATCAAATGCTATCACTGACATGTGGGATCTGAAAAAAGGATACAATGAACTTCTTTGCACAACATATACTGACTCACAGACTTTGAAAAACTTATGGTTTCCAAATGAGACAGCTTGGGGGGATGCACTGAGAGTTTGGGATGGAAACATTGTAAAATTTGGTTGTGATGATTGTTGTACACCTATAAATGTAATAAAATTAATTAAGTATTAATGGCCTATTTTATGAACTAGAACAAACAATTCTAAAATTTGTATGGAAACCAAAAAAAACAGAATAGCTTAAATAAACTTGAGAAAGAATAAGGCAGGAAGATTCACACTCCTTGACTTCAAAGTATACTACAAAGCCAGAATATTCAAAACAGTATGGTATGGGCACAAAAGTAGATACATAGATCAATAGAATAGAGTAGATAGCCCCCCCAAAATCCTCAAGTGTATATAATCTAAGCCAAGCATAGATTAATCAGAGAAAATAAGAATGTACAATGAATGAAAGACAGCCTCTTCAAAAAAAAAAAAAATGTTGTTTGGGAGTTCCCCATTATGGCCCAGGGGTTGATGAACCCAAATAGTATCCATGAGAATGTGGGTTCAATCCCTGGCCTCACTTAGTGGCTTGAGGATCTGTCATTGCTGTGAGATGTAGCGTAGGTCACAGTTGCGGCTCAGATTCCATATTGTTGTGGCTGTGGCATAGGCCAGCAGCTACAGCTCCAATTTGACCCCTAGACCTCTATATGCCATGGGTGCAACCCTAAAAAGACAAAAGATAGGAAAAAATTGTGTTTCAAAACAGGAAATCTAGATGCAAAATAATTAAACCAGACTAGTTTATTACACCATATATAAAAATAAATACAAAATTAGAAACCATAAAGCCTCAAAGAAGAAAAAAAACAAAGCAAAAAAAAAAAACATAGGCAGTATGGTGTTTGACATTGGTCTAACAATTCTTTTTTTTTTTTGCTATTTCTTTGGGCCGCTCCGGTGGCATATGGAGGTTCCCAGGCTAGGGGTTGAATCGGAGCTGTAGCCACCAGCCTACGCCAGAGCCACAGCAACGCAGGATCCGAGCCGCGTCTGCAACCTACACCACAGCTCACGGCAACGCTGGATCATTAACCCACTGAGCAAGGGCAGGGACCGAACCCGCAACCTCATGGTTCAACGCTGGATCATTAACCCACTGAGCAAGGGCAGGGACCGAACCCGCAACCTCATGGTTCCTAGTCAGATTCGTTAACCACTGCGCCACGACGGGAACTCCTGGTCTAACAATTCTTTTTTGGGTCTGTCTCCTCAGGCAAAGGAAACAAAAGCAAACAATAACAAATGCAACTACATTGATCTAAGGAGCTTTTCTACAATAAATGAAACTATTAGCAAAATGAAAAAACAGCTTATTGAATGGGAGAAGATATTTGCAAATTATATATCTGATAAGGAATTATTATATCCCAAATATAAAATGAATTCATGCAATCGAATATTGAAACAAAGAAAGAGAAAAAATATTGATAAATGGGTACAGTGTCTGAAGAGACATAGTTTCAAAGAACCCATATAAATGACAAACACACCCATTAATAGGTACCAAATATTACTTATCACCAGGGAAATGAAAACCATAACCACAATGAGATAACACCTCACAATTCTTACAAGGGCTATTATAAAAAAGACAAAAAAAATGTGTTGGTGAAGATGTGGTGAAAAGGGAAACGTCGTGTACTATTGGTGGGAATGTAAATTGGTACTGTTTCTATGGTAAAATAACAATATAACAAATGAGAGAGAAGTAAAAACCAATGACACAGAGATACAAAAAAAATCTAAGAGACTACTACAAACATTTATATTCCAAATAATTAGACAACTTCCAAGAAACAGAAAAAATTCTTGAAACATAGTATCTGTCAACACTGAGTCGAGAAGAAACAGACAATTTGAACGAAAAGATCACTAGTAGTGAAAATTGACCTATACTAAAAGCACTCTCAGCAAACAAAAGTCCAGGACAAGATGGTTTCATAATGGAATTCTACCAAATATGTAAAGAAGAATTAATACCTATTCTTCTCAAAATATTTCAAAAAAAAAAAACTACAGAGTACAGAACTCTCCAAAATTCATTCTGAGACCACAACTATTGATACCAAAACCACACAAAGCCACTACAAAAAAAAAAAAAAAATTACAGGCCATATAGCTGATGGATATGGAAGAAAAATCCTCAACAAAACATTAGCAGTGGAATCCAGCAATACATAAAAAGAGTCATATACCATAATCAAGTTGGATTTATTCAGTGTCACAAGGATGGTTCAATATTCACCAATCAAAGTGTGCCACTACATTAGCAAAAGGAAGGATGGAAATCAAATGAGGAGTTCCCGTCATGGCGAAGTGGTTAACGAATCTGACTAGGAACCATGAAGTTGGGGGTTCGATCCCTGCCCTTGCTCAGTGGGTTAACGACCCGGCATTGCCCTGACCTGTGGTGCAGGTTGCAGACACGGCTCGGATCTCGCGTTGCTGTGGCTGTGGCATAGGCCGGTGGCTACAGCTCAGATTCAACCCCTAGCCTGGGAACCTCCATATGCCGTGGGAGCGGCCCAAGAAATAGCAAAAAGACAAAAAAAAAAAAAGAAATCAAATGATCATCTTAATATATGCAGAATAAGCTTTTGAAAGAATTCCACATCCAGTCATGATAAAAACACTCATTGAAGCACATGTAGAGGTTACATATATAAATATAATAAAGGCAATTATGACATGCCCACAGCCGACATCATATTCAATAATGAAACACTGAAAGCCTTTCCTCTAAATTCAGGAAAAAGACAAGGATGTCCACTCTTGCCACTTTTATTCAACATAGCTTTGGATATCCTGCCCATAAGAGTCAGAATAGAAAAAAAATAAAATAAAATAGGTATAAATTGGAAAAGAAGTAAATTATCACTGTTTGCAGATGACTTGATAATTTATATAGAAAAAAACTAGTTTCTACATAAAAATGATTAGAACCAATGAATTCAGAAAATTTTCAGGGTGCATGATTAATATAGATAAATCCATTGTATTTCTATACACTAATAATGAAATGTCAGAAATTTTAAGAAGTCATCCAGGAATAAAAATGCATTGAAAACAAAATAGGAGTAAACTAAGGAGATGAAAGACCTATACTCTGAAAACTATTTTGTATAGATGAAAGAAACTGAAAATGATAAAAAAGAAATTGAAAGATACCTCATGATCTTGATTGAAAGGGTATTATTGAAATGGCCTTTACCCAAAGCCATCTATGGGTTTAACGCAATCTGTATCAAAATTCCCGTATTTTTCATAGAACCAGTAGAAATAATCTTAAAATTTATGTAGACTCTGAATAGGCAAAGGAATCTTGAAAGAAAAGAAGAAAACTAAAGGTATCACCCGCCCAGTCTGCAGACTATACTACAAATCTGCAGTAATCAAAACAGCATGGAACTTGCACAAAAATGGACACATGGCTCAATGGAACAAATCAGAGACCCCAGAAATAAACTGTTGCATCCATGGTCAATTAATCTACAACAAAGGAGACAGGAATATACAATGGAGAAAAGACAGTCCTTCCAACAAATGTTGCTATAAAAAATGGACAGTTACATATTAAACAATGAGATTAAAATTTTACCTCACGTCACATTAAAAAATAAATTTTAAATGGATTAAAGACCTAAATGTGAGACCTGAAATCATAAAACTCCTAGAAGAGAACATAGGAAGAAAATTTTTGACAACCCATATATATATATATGTTTTTTATATCTGTATCCTAATACAAATAAAATAAAAGCAAAAAAAAGAGAAATAAACATGACTTAAAACCTTTTGCACAGCAAAAGAAACCATCAATTGTTGATGGTTTGCTGTTGGGTTGAAAAGACAACACACTGATTTTGAAATTTTTGAAAATATGACCAATAAAGTATTTATATTCAACATATATAATTAGCCCGCTCAATATCATAGAATCAACCCAATGAAAAAATGACCAGAACACCTGAATAAACATTTTTCAAAAGAAGACAGACTGTCAATAGGCAGATGAAATAATGCTTGGCATCACTAATTATTAGAGAATACCAATCTAAACAGCAATAAGATATCACCCCACACCTGTCAGAATGGCTGTTATTAAAATTCAACAAATAACAAAAGTTGAACACAATGTGGAGAAAAGAGAATCCTTGTTAACTCTTGGTAGGAATGAAAATTGGTACAGCCACTGTAGAAAACTATATTGAACTTCTGGACTTACCATGGTGATCATTTTGTAGTGCATAGAATTATCAAGTCCCCACATTGTACAGCTGGAATTAACATAGTGGTTTATGTTTAATATACTCAAAAAAAAGGTGTTAGGTGTGAACTTTAGGAAAATGCACTGGGTGCCATCTTCCAGGTCCTCCTCTTTCAAAACAAAAGCACTGATTCTCCACAGCCAAGAGCATACCTTATGATGGCTCACAGCTGAATCCTGTGAACCCAGCAATTTACCTAGTCTAAGTGGCTTCTTTAGTCAAAGATATGGCCCCTGCAGTAGGCAGATGTAACAATAGTTATCGAGAGGTACAAATTATGTCTCCCTTTCTTTCATTTATATCTGAAGCAGTCTCTGGGAGACCAGCTGATGCCAACAGAGAAAAATTTAAAAACCTTTAAGCTCAACTTCTCCTTTTGCCCTTCCCTGTTCTTCTCAATCACTCATAATGGATAGTTTAAAAACACTCCCCATTAAACTTATGGACTTATTACCCTTTCCATTAAACATCTCAGTGTTTGTTTCCAAAATCTGAAATCTATTGGAATAATGCTGTGAGAATTAAAAAAAAAAGTATATTATCTGAAAGGGAGCTTTTATAGGAATCCAGTGCCAAGTTTTTGGAGCTCCATGCAGAAGATGCCACTGTTGGCTTGGCTCTGTTGACCAGGTTTGTGATCCTGGATCCTAAAGGGATCATAACAATCTGAAACAGATCTTTTCCAGCCATCACCCTTAAGGTATTTTGCAGACAACAGAATGAAACACACACACTCCCGGACTTTCTGTGATTCAGGGGTATTTCATTGTCCAGGAGCTTCAGTCTGATGGGCAGGCTTCTGGTCTGTAATATAACTAGGGGACTACTGAACTTCTTTCAAGGAATAGAGGATGGTGGATGACATTTTAGCAATCTCCTACATAAACCAGTTCACTAGGTTTGTTTTTTTGTTGTTGTTTCTTTCTTTCTTTCTTTTTTTTTTTTTTTTTGGAAAGGAGTTTATACCTTCAGTGGAAATTCCAGTTTTTTGTGTCTGTTGCCAGTTGACAACTCTAGATCAACTGAGTATGGTGGCTGATGGGGTCTTGTTCCTGAGTTCCATGGAAGTGTAACAAATAAATAGAGTTCTTCATTGGCCACCATCCCCAGGGCACAAAAAGAAGAACTGCACCCTCTCTCTGAATGAGGCCTATTAGCTTATCTTAATAAAGCCAGGCTTCTATTTAAATACACATCAAATGCCCACTGTAACCCTCTCCAAAGACCTTGGATGCTGTGCAAAATATTCACATTATCTTGCTACCACACTGTGAATGACACTCTCTCCCAGAGAGGAACATGTGTAAGTATCTAGTACCCAAGGTTTACATCTGGTGCCATGATTTAGGTGGCTCTTGCCCAGGGAGTGGCCCTTATTCACCTGGATCTAGTTGCCAGTGGGGCTTGTATCCTTAGGTCCCATGGAAATGTAACAAATGTAGAAACATATTTTGGCTGGCAACAACTGCCAGGGAACATCAGACAGCAAGCAGACTGAAACACACCCTCATTCTTTCTGAAAAAGAAGCTTATGTGTATATTCTAGAGGTTTGGCCTAAGGAGAAGATATCTTATTTGTTACAGGTCTAGAGGCTACTGAGGGTTTTCCAAGGACACAGGCTAGTAAACTCCATATTTGTGCTCCCCCTCTGCCTTGTTCCAGGTTGTTGTTATTAACCAAAGAAGCTTGAACACTCGTTTGGTATGCTAATTATTGAGACTATTATCCAGGAGACAAATCTGCATTATCTGATTCTAGTAGCCAGTGGAACTTAGGCTTATGGTCTCACAGGACTATATATTTACATATTTTAAGAGCTGGGGGGGGCATCTAGCTTCCAGTCAGCCTGAATCCAACTGAGATCCTTCCCTTTAGGACGCTGACAGATCTTGGAACACTCTCAAATATTGGGAGCCACTAAAAATAAAATAATGTGTGGACAATAACAAGATTTTTAGAAGCAAACAAGATGTAAGGCAGAGTTGAACTATATATTCATATCCTTACATGAGGCTATATCTTTCTTAAGATTGAGAAGTAACTGCTTTATCTTAATGTATATAACTAACAGAGAGAATTAAGGAAAATGAAAGAGGGGTATATTTCAAGCAAACAACAACAACAACAACAAAAGAGATGCAACCTCAGGAAAAAAATTCCTCCATGAAATTAAGTGATTTATCTGATAAAGAGTTCAAAATAATGGTCATAATTAGTCTTGGGGAAAAATATAAAATGTGACAATGTCAGCAAAGAGAAAATATAAGAAATTACAAAGTATATAACATAGAGCTGAATAATACAAAAACTGAATTAAAAAATACACTAGAGAGTTTCAAAAGTAGATTAGATTATATGAAATAGAAGAAGTATCCATGAAATCAAACACAGGGCATCATCCAGTCAATAACAAAAAGGAAAAGAATGAAGAAAAAGGGACGATAGCCTAAGGAACTTCTAGGACAAGATTCAACACATCAACATTTTTATTAGACATGTCCTAGAAGGAGAAGAAAAAATGTCAATTATAAAATTAATGACTGAAAACTCCTCTAATCGGGGGATGGAAAAAGAAATCCTTTATAGGAGCCCATAAAGTTTCAAATAAGAGGAACACAAAGAAAAAAATACTAAAACATACTGTAATTAAAATGTTTAAAATTAAAGACAAGAAAGGAATCTTTAAAGGAGCAAGAGTAAAACAATGTTTGATGCAAAGGAATCCCCATACTACTATCAGTAGATTATTCAGAAGAAATTTTGCACCCAGAAGAGAGCAGTATTAGTATTCAAAGTAGTGAAAGAAAAAATTACAACCAAGAATACATTACCCAGAAAAGATGTCATTCAAAATTGAAGGAGAGATAGAGTTTTCCAGATAAGCATAAGCTAAAAGAATTCATCACCATTAGACTGCCTTTACAAGAAATATTAGAGACATTTTAATGTTGAACAGAATGGGTGCTAATAAGTAACAGGAAAACATGTGTGATAAGTATAAATCTCACTGGTAAAGCTATATATATATATATTTATATATGTAATATTCAGAATAATCTAATATAAAAGTGGTGACTTCAACACTTATAAAGCTAGTTTAAAACTTAAAGATACACGTAGTAAGATTAAGTATAAGAACAACAGTTAAGGGATACACAAAATAAAAATATGTAAAATATGCTATCAAAAATATGAAAAAATATTTGGAGTAAAAATAAAGAGTTTTACAATGCATTCAAACTCAAGTTGTTATAACCTTAAAGTAAGTCATTATAAGTTCTTATATGTAATCCTCATGGTAACCAGTAATGAATAAATAAATAAATATTTATATTTATGAGATAAAGTAAAAGGAATCTAAGCATATCACTAAGAAAATCATCAAGTCATAAAGGAAGAGAGGAAAAGAAAAAGACAGGAGGACAAAGGAAATTACAAAACATCCAGAAAACAAATTACAAAATAGCAGAATACACACTTATCAATAATAACTTTAAGTATAAATGGACTAAATTCTCCAGTTACAAGACTTAGAGTGGCTGAATGAATTTAAAAAAAAATTCATATGCTGCCTACAGGATATACATATTAGATATAAAGACATACACAAACTGAAGAAAGAAATGGAAAACGATAATTCATAGAAACAAAACCATAAGAAAGTGAGTGTTGCTTTACTTATATTTGGTAAAATAGATTTTAAAACAAAGACTTTAATAGAAGAAAAGGAAGGGTTTTATATCATGATTTAAGACTCAATCTAACAAGACAATATAGAGCATTTATACATTTTTATGCACCCATTTAGGAGTACTTAGGAGCTAGAATAAAACAACATATTTGATAGAAAGGAATCCCCTTACTACTATCAGTATATCGTTCAGAAGAAATTTTGTATCCAAAAGGGATATTTTGCTCTTTAGGAACATTTAAAGCAAATATTAAGAGATCTAAAAAACATATAGCAATCCTAATTTCATCACTGGATAGTTCATCTAGACAGAAAAACAATAGGGAAATATCAGCCCTAAGTGACACATTAGACTAGAATTGCTTAACAGACATATACAGAACATTCCATACAAAAGAAATAGAATACACATTTTACTAAAGACAACAGAACATTCTCCAGAATAGGCCACAAAACAGATCTTAAATTTTGGAATATTGAAATTATGTCAAACATCTTTTTCAATGATAATGGTATGTAATTAGAAATTAATTATAAGAAGAAAACAGAAAAATTACAAATACGTGAAGTTTAAGCAACATGCTACTGAATGAACAATGGGTTAAAGAAAAAAGTCAAAAGCCAGGTCAAAAGATTCTCTGAGACAAGTGAAAATAAAATACAACTACCAAGAATTATGTGATACAGCAAAAGCAGTTCTAACATGGAATTTTCTAGCAATAAATGCATACATAAGGAAAAATCTCCAATAGATAACCTAACTCTACACTTTAAGTAATGAGAAAAAGTAGAGCAAATAAAGCTCTAAGTTAGAAGGAAGGAAAAAAGATAACAGGTAATAATAATAATAATAATAAATAATGATAATTAATAATTAATAATAATAATAAAGATAATAATAATAAATTAATAAAATTGAGACAAAATGTAAAAAAGAAACAAAGATCTAGTTTTTGAAAAGATAAAATTTACAGTACTTTAGCTAGACTCACCAAGAAAAAAAGAACTCAAAATCATAAATGAAAAATGAAACATAATACTGATACCACAGAGGATCATAGGATACTACCATGAACAATCATACACCAACAAATTGGACAGGATGAAAAGAATGGATAAATTCTTAGATTTATAAATTAACAAGGCCCTATCATGAAGAACTAGACATCATAACAGAGAAATTACTAGTAAAGAGATGAAAAGGGTCATCAAAAACTTCCAAAAACACAAAATGCTAAGACAAGATAGCTTCACTTGTAAATTCTACCAAATATTTAAAAATGTCAACTGTTACTACCAATCCTTCTCCAATTCTTTCAAAAAATTAAGTAAAAGGAATACTTCCAAACTTATTTATGAGGTCAACATTACCCTGGTATATGACAAAAACAGCAAAAGAAAATTTAGACCAATATCTCTGATGAATATAGATGGAAAAACACTCAACAAAATATTAGCAAACTTATTTCAAATATACTTTAAAAGCATTGTACAACACATTAATGTAGGACTTATTCCAGGAATACAGGATATTTACATATCCACAAATAAATCAATGTGATATACCACATTGGTAAAATGAAGGATAAATACTATATTATCTTCTCAACATACTGCAGAAAAATCATTTGAGAAAACTCAATATCCAGCTATGAAAAATCTCTCAATAAATGGGTATAGAGGGACCATACCTCAACATAACAAAGCCCATGTATGGCAAGCCCACAGCTAACATCTCAATGAAGGTTATAAAACTAAAAGCTTTACTTCAATGACCATGAAAAAGATAAGGATTCTTAATTTCTTTTATTTAACACAGTATTGGAAGTCCTAGCCAGAGAAATTAGCAAGAAAAAGAACAATATGTCATCCCTATTTTCAGATGGGATACTATACATATAAAACCCTAAAGATTCCACCCAAAACTGTTCCAACTAGTAAACAAATTCAGTAAAGTTGTAGCATACAAAAATCAAAGCACAAATACCTGTTACATTTCTATACTAATGTCTACACTAATAGCAAACTATAAGAAAAAAGAAATTAAGAAAACTATCCCATTTACAATTGCATTGACAAGTACAAAATTCCTAGAAATAAATTTAATCAAGTGGGTAAAGTATTGTATAATGAAAGCTTTTGTTACTAATGAAATAAAATGAATAAGTTGAAATAAATTGAGGAAGATACAAATATATGAAAAGGTATTAAATGCTCATGGATTACAAGAATTAATGCCATTAAAATGCCCATACTATTCAAGGCAATCTGCAGATTAATTGCAATCCCTACCGATATTTCAATGACATTTTTCACAGAAACAGAACAAACAATTCTAATGTTTTTTGAGCCATGGAAGACCCCAAATAGCCAAATCAATCTTGAGAAAGAATAATGCTGAGGCATCACACTCACTAATCAAATTTTACTATAAAGTTATGGTAATCAAAACTATGTTATTTTGCATAAAAAGAGGAACATTGTTCAATGAAACAGAATCAAGAGTATAGAAATGAACCCATGCATAAATGGTCAATCAAATTGGCAAAGGAGTCAAGAGCATACAATTAGTAAAGGACAGTGATGTTGAGAAAACGGGACTGCCATATGCAAAAGAGTAAAACTAAGTCACAAGATTTTACCACACATAATAATTAATTCAAAGTGGATTAAAGCTTGAACATATGATGTAAAACACAAAACTTCTAAAAGACAACATGGAGTAACTCCTTGACATTGTTCTTGGAATTTAAAAAAAAAAAAAAAAAAAGCAAAGGCAACAGAAGCAAAATATACATAGGGGACTGCATGGAATTAAAAAGCTTATGCACATTAAAATTATATCATCAGCAATATGAAAAGGAATACTGAATTGGAGAAATATTTGCAAATAATATATCTGATTGGGGTTAATAGCCAAATTGTATAAAGAACTCAACAGCTCAAAGAAAAGCATCAATTCAATGGAAACATTGGGAATGGATTAAGATAGACATTTTTCAAAAGAAGGCATACCAGTGGTCTACATGTATAATAAAAGCTGCTCAACATCATTGATTATCAATAAAATGCAAATCAAAATCACAATGAAATATCACCTCACACCTGTTAGAATGGCTATTACCAAAATAACAAGAAATAACAAGTGCTGGTGAGGATGTGGAGAAAGGGAACACATATACTATTGATGGAAATGTAATTAGGTGGAGCCACTATAGAAAACTTCATGGAAATTTATCAAAAAATTTAGAATAGAACTACAATATGATCCAGTAATTCAATTTCTGGGTATTTATTCCAAGAAAACAAAAACTTCCCATCAAAATATATGTACCCCCAGCTCATGGTAATAATATTTATAATAGCCAAGATATGAAAAATGAACTAAATATCTATTACACAATGGGATATTATTCAACCATAACGAAGAAGAAAATCATGCTATTTGCAACAACACTGATGGACCATGGAGGGAATTTTCCAAGTGAAATAAGTTAGAGAAAGACAAATGCCATGTGATCTCTTTTATGCGTCATCTTAAAGAGCTCACAGATACAGGCAACAGATCAGTGTTTGCCAGATGTTGGGGTTGGGAAATGGGCTTATTGTGATTTCAGGCTTTCAACATGAAGGCACTGAAAAAAAGGATTTGGAAAGAGGTGTATCCAATCCACTCTCATTTCATTTTTCTTTTCCAATTTCATTCTTCTTTTCATTTCATTTCATTTTTCTTTTCCCATTTTTCTCTTCCTTAAATAAAGGTAAAAATAAAACCTCATTAAAGAAAAGATATAATTAAAAATCATTTAGATTAACTGCAAAGTTCAAGAAGTCAAATAAGTAAAGATTTTATTTTTTTAACAAGAGTATTGTAAACAAAAGAAATTTGTTTTCTCACAGTTTTTGAGGCTTGAAATTTAATATCAAAGTGCCAAGAAGGGTGATTTCTGCCAAGGCCTTTCCTATTGCTTTATAGATAGTTACTTTCTCTCTGTATTCTCACTTCACCTTCTTCTGTGCACTCTCAGTGAAGGAGAGAGAGGTCTCTGGTGTGTTTTTTTTTTCTTTCAATTACATTAGTCCCTACCCTTATGACCTTAAATTAACCATCTCCTTAAAAGTTCTATCTCCAAATACAGTCAAAATGAGAGTTAGGGCTTTAACAAATGAAATTAGGAACACAGATCAGTTCATAACAAAGAGGAAACACTCTAAGCCTTAAATACATTTTAAAAGAAATATAATAGGCTTTCCAAATTTAGGTATGAAGCAAAAAATTATTTATGAAATACATAATAAAAATGGAAGTACACACTTCTAAACCTAAATAGAATTAATTATTCTTTATTCATTAATTATTATTATTATTTTTATTTTTTTATTTTTTTATTTTTTTTGTCTTTTTGCTATTTCTTGGGCCGCTCCCGTGGCATATGGAGGTTCCCAGGCTAGGTAGGGGTTGAATCGGAGCTGTAGCCACCGGCCTACGCCAGAGCCACAGCAACGCGGGATCCGAACCGCGTCTGCGACCTACACCACAGCTCATGGCAACGCCAGATCGTTAACCCACTGAGCAAGGGCAGGCACCAAACCCGCAACCTCATGATTCCTAGTCGGATTCGTTAACCACTGCACCACGATGGGAACTCCTATTCATTAATTATGATATGCACGAACATATAATTTGGTTACTTAACAAAGAATAGTATGACCCAGACAACTTGATGAGAGTGGATTGCATACACCTCTTCCCAAATCCTTTTTTCAGTGCCTTCACGTTGAAAGCCTGAACTCAGCTGCAGTAGTTTAAATGACAGAAATTTGGAAAAAAGAAAACCTACAAATTGGGGTTTTCTCATCACATCCATAGTTTCAGAAATGGAGTTGAAGAATTTAAGAATAGGGATTTGTACGAAGAATACATACTAACTAAAAGGGAAGCTGTGTTTATTCCATAAAAGTAAAATGGCAGAGAGTTGACATAATGGAAATAGCTAGAGGTTTATATTTTTGTTTGTTTGTTTCCTGAGGGGAGTTCTTACTCTATGTAAGACAAACTTCTCAAAGGAAAACAAGCTTAAGAAGTCAACACCCCAATAATTGCACCATAGTGGTAATATTTTTCAATGCCAAATGCAACCCATAGAGAGTTAGCATGTCAAACTACCATATCAGAATACATATTAAGCAAATTGTTCATTTAATCATCAAATATTTTATCATGTAAGTATATATCATATACTTTTGCCATACACTAGGTACATGAACCTGGAAGTTCCTCTTTCCCTAAGGAGATTCTAGTGATAAAACAGACATTAAATTAACAAGTAAATCAATATTAAACTATAAGTGCAGGAAAGAGCTATTAAGATCAGGAGAATGCACCATAATAGGAAATGACAGGGGCAGATCTAATTAGCAAAAATATTTGGAGAAAATATCTTTGAAGTGATGATCTTTAAAGTGAGATTTGGAAGATGAAAAGAAGGAGGTTTTGTGAAAATTCACAGAAAATATACTCCTAACAGATAGAAGAGCATGAAAGCATACTAAATAGGACATTTTTTGGCTTGTTCTATGAATTGAAGGCAAAACATTTTAGCTAGAGCACAGGCTGAGACACAGATGCCTATTGGAGCCAGTTAGGTAGAAAAGTGTCTTTGGTTGTATTCTTTTTACCCAGACACACTGTATTTGCAAATTAATGGAATCTTAATTGTATTCTTCCCAAAGGGGCACTATCTGATTGCATATTCAACACATAGGAATTTTTTTACTAACACAAAATTATGTTTGTCCTGATTTTGTGATGCATTCATGGTCTCCCGGGTCCATCTTTTGTTTTCTCCTTCAACTTTGCAATGCCTAAAAGAACAGAGCAAGCTGAAAGATACATGACAAATGACACTGGATCTTAGTATCAATGTAAAAGTAAAGTGGGAGTTCCCTAGTGAATTGAGAGTATGTGCTTCTTATAAAGATGTCACTATGTAACCCAAGTGATTTTGCCATGAATGAAGGATGGTCCAGACTAGACAGAGGTTATGATTTTTTAAACAGGAGCTTGAATTTATATTTTTGCATATAATTCTGCATTTTACAATATTGAAAAGTAAATCAAATTAGCAAAAACCAAACAGCAGAGTAATTGCTTTCAAGACCAAAACAAAAAACAAAAAGCAAAAAATAAAAACTAAAGACCTGATGAGTGCCTTGCATTTTACCCTACTTGCAGTCGTGCAAGTTGGCCTCTAAGAGTTTATCAGTACTACAAAATATGAGACTCCAGTGTCAGAAACAATGCACAATTTACTGCTCATTTTATTAAGTAATCAGATTATTAGCATTTGTATTGGTTCCTCCAGCCTCATTTATCACTGATCAATGCAAGGGAATCAATGCAAGGGATAGAAGTATATATATAGTGATAGAAGCATATTTATAGGAGAGGAACACTCACTTAAGAAAACCTAAATATTTTTAACAGGCAAAAAGTAAGACTACCATTTATCTTCCAAAGCTTAATGCAAATCATTTGCTCAGTCAGAATGCTCTCTCGGTATTCCAAGGACATTCACTATAAGAATATGCTTGAAAAGATTGTCTAGAACAATGGACACTCAGAGAATCTGCTTGTAAGATAGGTGAAAACACAAGAAACTTAGTCTCTCAGCATCCACAGACCTCTAATTTTCAACCTCTTTTCTAAAGCAAAAAGGGTGAATGGGAGAGTCATTCAAAAATAATGTTCAGGAGTTCCTGTTGTAGCTCAGTGTTAACAAATACAACTAAGAACCATGAGGTTGCTGGTTCCATCCCTCGCCTTGCTCAGTGGGTTACGGATCCGGTGTTGCCACGAACTGTGGTGTAGGTTGCAGATGTGGTGTGGATCTGGCATTGCTGAGGCTCTGGCATAAGCCAAGTGTTACAGCTCTGATTATACCCCTAGCCTGGGAACCTCCGTATGCCATGGGTGCAGCTCTAGAAAAGGCAAAAAAAAAAAAGTAATAAAATAAAATTGCCGAGGCCAGCTCAGCAGGATGGGGCTGAAGAATAGGTGCTGTGGAACTTAAGGAAAAAAGTTAACATAAAACAAGAAATAGAGACATTTATCTTAAGTAAAAGTTCGAAATGGGGGACTCAAGTTCTCAGGGACCAAGAGCCCTGCCTCAAGAAACCACACTGCTTTTATTGTGCTCTTTAGAAGAGATCAAGTGAGGAGTGGCTATGGGTGGATTATATAGGGTTTGTTTACTATTATATAAGTTCTTTTACTATTTTAAAAGCCACTTAGCTGGTAAAGGTTAAGCTCTTACTCTGACCTCTAGGCACATAGCAGTTCTTAAGCTTAAGTCATTTACCAGCACTGTGACTGCTTTTCAAGCAGGAAGATGGGATAAAGTAAGACAAGAAGATGGGATAAAGTAAAGAAGGACAAGATGGAGTTTTCAAAGAAACATGTCTTGCGACATCAAATAATGTACCGGAGCCAAAATTTTAAGGGCTTCTAGGCTACATGTTACAAGTTCTTTTATAATTAGTTTGATGGTAATCCATTTTTGAAATTGAGAATAAGAATGGCATGATCCTCTTTATGTTTTCAAAAGAGTATTTTTGTAATTAGGTGGAGAATGAATTTGACAGGAAACAGATTTATGGAGGACCAGCATCTACAGCTCCGATTCGACCCCTAGCCTGGGAACCTCCATATGCCGTGCGAGCGGCCCAAAAAATGGCAAAAAGACAAAAAAATACCCACAATTTTAGAATTTGTGGAGAAAATGAGATCGATAAAATTTTTAGAGACAGAAGGAAAAAGCAGAGCATAGGTGTGGTACAGTAGAAACTAAGGAAATGTTTCTAGGAGGATGATGTAAATCATATGACACATAGCAAAAGGGAGATGAGTACAGAGTTATGTCCACTAGGTTTGCAAACAAGGATGTCAGGATGAAAAAGAAATGAGACTGGTATAGGTTAAGAAGGAAATTAATGGTGAGAAAGTAGAACTGGAAGAGGCAGTTTTTTTTCTATAAAGAAAAGAGAAAAAGAGAAAGCAAAACATCAGTGTGTTGAAGAATCAAGGATTTCCTTTGAGATGGATCATTTTAAAATGGGTTTTAAATTCCTAATAAGAACAATTCTATTGAAAAGTAAATATAGATAATATGGGAGAAATAAGTGGAATACAAGTCATATAGAAATGATCCATGGACTCTGTGGAGAAATAGTCCTTTAACTAAATGTGAAACTACTATATCTTCACAGAAAAAAAAAATCAGAAGATATATTCGGAAAAAAATGTATTAAACATTTTACTTAAATAAAGGCGAGGGTATTTGTGTCTTAATGAAAGTAGAGTCAAAAAAATCAATAGAGTGAAGAGAGGGTAGGCTGGAGAAAAGAGAAAAAAGGCAGAATACAATAATTATACAGGGTGAATGAGGAATTTTTGTTAGGTACCTGAATGAAATTAGCATTTGTGAATCTATAGCAATGCTAGCATGTGAGGTTTTCTCCAAGAATAATCCATTGCACTAACAAAACATAGAGAATATATATGTTCAAGTTTATCCATGGTTAGAGTACCAGAAAAATATATATGGGGGAGAAAGGGACAAGACAGGCAAAAAGAAAGAATGGCACGTCTTTGCAAATAGTAGTTTTAAAAAGTGTAGTAAATAGAAGAAAAACTGAATTTGAATCTTGGTTCAGCCATTTACTAGAAATGTGACCTAAGGAAAGTAAATACTTTTTTTCTGAATCTAATTCTTCATACAAGTGGGGATAAAATATTTTAAGGCTTACTAGAGTAAAATATTTATTTATTACTTGTGAGCACAATGGTTAGCATTTACGAGCCCTAGGTCTTTAAGAGATGATTAATAAAAATATTAAGAATAATAAGCACAGAAATTTAGTATATGAGTAAATGCAATAGAACCGAATATGAAGAAATCTTGTATCTGAGAAACCAACGTGGGGTAAGGAATTCACTCAAGGACACAGAATAAATTAAGTTAAAAAACTAGAAAGTAGTTGGAGTTCCCATCATGACACAGTGGAAATGAATCCAACTAGGAACCATGAGGTATCAATTCAATCCCTGGCCCCACTCAGTGGGTTAAGGATCCAGCATTGCCATGATCTTGATGTAGGCTGGTGGTTACAGCTCCAATTAGACAGCTAGCCTGGGAACCTCCATATGCTGTGGGGAGGCCCTAAAAAGACAAAAGACAAAAAAAGAAAAAAGAAATTACTAGAAAGTAAAAAACAATGAATCTATGTCAATATTGTAAAGGATGAGAAGAAAAAAATGAAGCCTAATGATCTGTGTGATGAAGACCCTGTGCACTATAAATTCCCAGGATCTGAATTTGTTTCAGAGTATGGACAGGCTTTGGCCAACAGGGAAAAACAAGTGAAATGTTATAGAGGAGAGTACACAATTAAGGTAGTTTCTGGTTACTCATAATAGCACTCTCTCTTACTAGGTTGCCATACAATTTATTTTACCTATTTTTTATATCTAAGCAGAGAATATATTTAATGATAGCCATTTTCCCTATTCTTATTTTCATAAAAATCTACATTATGAAGGTGTTTTCTTAGCTATTTGACATTTCAGAAAATGTTGCCTCTCTGGTAATCCAATGGACCCACCATCACACCCATTAGCAACAATTTCTAGATCAGCAGTTAGTGTGGTAGCAGCCTATATATCATAATCTTGTAAGATACAAAGAATATGTCTATTTATGTACTTATTATTTTAGCATTATAAAACAATATATAAATGGGGTTATATATCTCATTTAGAGTTTTGAAAATTTCTTAACCAGTTAAGCCATCTAGAGTTCCTCTAAATGTTATATTCAGTCATTCTATTTGAGGAAGAGGAAGGTCAGCTAAAAAATATTGAAGATTAATTTCCACAACCATATACATTGACAAATCCCCAGTATTAATGTACTGACTGGTTGATTGATGTTTTGGCTTCATTGTTGCAGACATATGCCTCATACCCACTTCCACACCTGCCCCCATTAATAAAAATCTACTACTATACTACACTATACTATACTATACCTTGCTATACTGTATAGTCAATAAAGTGTGCCTCTACCATTCTGAGATCAAGAAACACCTAATAATTAGACCATTATCTTATATCATTCTCTATAACTCAGTGTTATCAATTTCCCCCAAATAGAAATCACAGGTGGTAACCAGAAACAAAACAGACTTTGAAGCTTCAGCCTGGAGATGGACACTGGTGGATAACATTTTCATGCTCTTCCATTTCTTCATGGTGAGTTGCCAGTATCTCCCAGAAAAGAGCTGGTCCTCTTCTCCAGTGCCTCAATTTTTGTGACTGCTGCACAAGGGGCACCTTTAGATCTCCTGGCTCTGGTGGTTAGTGGAATTTAAGCTGCAGTCCCACAGACTGTACATATTAGCATGCTTAGAATACACTGCCTCCAATTGGTTTGGATTCCAACTGGTTTTAACCTGAGTGCTTATTGAACTCTTTCCCTTTGGGAATCTGACAGATCTTGGCACACTATCAACTACAGGGAGTCAATAAAAATAAAATTGCCAGTTTGAAAAATCACAAATATTTGAGAGACAAACAAGAGTTGGGTGAGGGTTGAACAATAAAATTAATCTTCTATAGGAAATCATCCCTCAAGATTGGGAGAGGTGACTTTTATTTAATGCATAAAACCTGCACCTAGAATAAAGAAAAGTGAAGAAACAGGGAGATATTCCAAACCAAAGAACAAGTTAAAACCTCAAAAAAAAAAAAAAAGTCCATCATGAAATGGAGATAAGTGATTTACTTGAAAATGTTTCAAAATAATAGTGACATAAATGCTCATCAATTTTTGTAAAAAATAGATAAACACAGTGAAACATTCAAAGAAGATAAAGAAAATATAGGAAATTACCAAATAGAAGTCACAGATGTGAATAATACAAAAAAATAGCTGAAAAATACATAAGAAAGGATTCAACAGCAAACTAGACGAAATGAAGAAAGATTAGTGAATGCAAAGAGAAGATGATGGAGGCAAAGCAGCAAAAAGAATAAAAAGACTGAAAATCAGTGATGATAGCATAAACGACTTATGTGACAATATTAAGCTGACCAACATTTGCATTATAGTGGCTGCAAAAGGAGAAGAGAGAGAGAAAGGGGTAGAAAACTCATTTGAAATAGTAATAACTGAAAACTTACCTAACTAGATGAGGGAACCAGACAGGTAGATCCAGGAAACCCACAGAGTTCCAAAAAATGATCCTAAAGAGACTCACACAAATAGCAATGATAAGTGAAATAGTCAAAAGTAATGACAAAGAGAGAATCATAAAAGCATCAAGAAAGAAATAATGTTTATAAACAAGGAAAGCACCATAAGATTACAAGTAGACTTACAGGTGGACTTTTTATCAGAAATTTTACAGGACAATGAGTTCCTGTTGTGTCTCAGTGGGTTAAGAACCCAATATAATATCTGTGAGGATTTGGATTCAAACCCTGGCCTCACTCAGTTAGTTAAAGATCTGGCATTGCTGTGAGCTGTTGTGTATGTTGCAGACCCAGCGGATCTAGCATTTCTGTGGCTGTGGTGTAGGCCAGGAGCTGCAGCACTGATTCTGCCACTAGCCTGGTAACTTCCATATACTGTGAGTATGGCCCTAAAAAGACCAAAAAAAAAAAAAAAGAAGAAGAAGTTTTGCAGGCCAGAGATTAGCTCTTCTTCATATTCCTAGAAGAAAAAAAAAATCAATACAGAATACTCTATGTAGTAAAGTTGTCATTCTAAATTGAGAGAGAGAAAGAGTTTTCTAGATAAGCAAAAGCTAAAGGACTTCATGATCAATAGGCTGGCCTTATTAGAAATGGTAAAGAGACGTCTTTCAAGTTAAAAGAGAAGGCACTAATTAGTAATAGGAAATTATGAAAAACCATGTTAAAGGCAAATATATTAAAATAAAAACTAATCTGGAGTTCCTGTCATGGCTCAGCAGAAATGAATCTGACTAGCATCCATGAGGACACAGGTTCAATCCCTGGCCTCACTCAGTGGGTTAAGGAACTAGTGTTGCCATGAGCTATGATGTAGGTCACAGACGTGGCTTGGATCTCATGTTGCTTTGGTTATGGTAGGACAGTGGCTACAGCCCTAATTCAACCCCTAGCCTGGGGACCTCCATATGCTGTGGGTGTGGCCCTAAAAAGACAAAAAAAAAAATTTAAAAATAATCTAATGTGTAAATCTTGTAAATTAATTACTTATAAAGCTAATATGAAGGCTAAAGCCAAAGTATTAAAAATAAGCATAATACAATAATTGGTTAAGTCATACACAAAATAAAAATGTGTTAAAATATGCCATTGAAATTCTAAAACATGTAGGAGGGAGTAAAAATGATTTAGAACATGTTCAAAGTTAACTTATTTTCAACTTAAACTGTTATAAATATAAGTTGTTATGTGAGCTTCATTGTACCTACAAGGAAAAACCTATATTAGATACACAAAAGAAAAAGGAAAGGAATCTAAGAATGCCAAAAAAGGTCATCAAATTACAAAGGAAAAGAGCAAGAGATAAAGACAGGAGGACAAAGGAACTACAAAACAGCCAGAAAACAAGTCACAAAATGTAATAAGTACACACCTATCAATAATAACTTTAAATGTAAATAGACTAAATTCTTCAATCAAAAGAGTGGCCAAATTAATTTAAAATAAAAGGGCCCATCTGTATGCTCTTTTTTGGATGTAATATCCTGAAAATATCAATTAAATCAAACTTTTCTATTGCATCATTTAGGATATTTATTGCCTCATTGATTTTCTGTCTAGAGGATCTGTCCATTGATATGAGTGGGCTGTTAAATTTTTCTACTGTTATCACATTACTATAATTTTTTCCTTTTTATGTCCATTAGCACTTGCTGTATGTATTTCAGTGTTCCTTTATATTGAAGAGTGTAAAATCCTCTTATTGAATAGCTCTTTGTTTTTCATTAAATTGTGTCCTTATATGTCTTTCTTTATGGCCTCCATTTTAAAGTCTATTTTGTCTGATATGGGTATTGCAACTCCAGCTTTCCTGTCTTTTCCATTTGCAGAAAATCTTTTTTCTGTCCCCTAATTTTCAATTTATATGTGTCCTTTTCCCTAAGATGGGTTTCTTGTAGTCAACATATGGTAATTTCCTTGTTTGTATCCAGTCTGTCACTCAGTCTTTTGATTAGAACCTTTAGTACATTGACATTTAAAGTAATTGTTGATAAATATGTATTCATTGCCATTTTAAACCTGTTTTCCAGTTGATTCTAATTTCTTCTTTGTTTCTTTCTTTTGTTGTTTATTTATTTATTTTTTGGTTGGATGATTTCCTTTTGTTTTATGCTTGTGTCCTCTTCCTTTTAGTTTATATGAATGTATTGTTTGGTTTTGATATGTATTGCCCTGTTTTTCAAATACATCAAATCCTTCTTGTATCTGCTTGCTTTAGCATGATAATCATATAGGCTCTAACACATTATATAAAAAGAGTCTAGATTTTCTTACATTTCTTTCCCATATTTTCAAGTATCTTCTCTGACTGCAATGTCATAAAACTTGATTGATTGACAGAAATTAATGAGAAAACTACAGAGAAAATAACTGACTACATGGAGACTAAATAACATTCTACTAAAAAACAAATTTCTCAATGAGGAAATCAATAGGGAAATTTAAAAACACCACCAGACAAATGATAATGAAAACACAACCATTTAAATTGTATGGGATACTGCAAATGCAGTTCTTAGAGCAAAGCAATACTGGACTTCCTCGAAAAATAAGAAAAGTTTCAAATCAAAAATTTAACCTCCACCTAAAAGAATTAGAAAAAGAACAAACAAAACCTAAATAAAACAGAAGGAGGGAAATCATAAATATCAGAGAGGAAATCAATAGAGATCAAAAAAAAAAGAGAAAAAAATCATTAAAACCAAGAGCTGGTTCTTTGAATGGGTAAACAAAATCAACAAAGCTCTGGCCAGACTCACAAAGAAGAGAGAAAGAATGCAGATGAAATAACAAATGAAAAAATGAGAAGTCTCAATGCATACTGCAGAAATACAAAAAAAAAAGAAAAAAATATGAGAATACTATAAGCAATTATATGTAAGCATTTTGACAACCTAGAAGAAATGTACAACTTTCTAGAGACTAATAGCCCACCAAAACTGAATGAAGAAGAAATATATCAATTGAACAGACTGCTCATTAGAAATGAAATTGAATATGTAATAAAAACATTCCCTACAAAAAAAGTCCAGGACCAGATGGCTTCACAGGCAAATTCTATCAAGCATAGAAATAACACATCCTTCTTAAACTTTTCTAAAAGTTTGAAGAAGAAGGAACATTCCCAAAGGTATTCTATGAAACAATTATGACCCTAAAAACAAAACCAAAGATACTACCAAAATAGAAAATAATAGGGCAATAACTTTGAAGAATATAGATGCAAAAATTCTCAACAAAATTTTATTCAATTGAATCCAAAAATGTATAAAAAAGATCATACACCAAAACCAAGTGGGATTTATCCAAAGTTCACACAGATGGTTCAACATATGCAAAACAATCAACATCATATACCACATTAACAAAAGAAAAGTAAAAAAACTACATGATCATGTTAATAGATGCAGAAAAATAACTGACAAATCCAAAATCCATTCATAATTTTAAAAAAAGACAAACAAAAAACAAAAAAAAACAAAAACAAAAAACTCTTACCCATGAGGGCATAGAAGGAAAATATCTTAACATAATAAAAAGCATTTATGAGAAACCCACAGCCATTATAATACTCAGTGGAGAAAAGCTGAAAGATTTCCCACTGAAATCTGGGACAAGTCAAGGATGCCCACACTCACTGTTTCATTTCCACATAATATTGAAATTACTAGCCACAGCAATCATACCCACAAAAGAAATTGTATCCAAATTGGAAAAAAAGAGGTAAAACTGTCACTCTATGCAGATGGCATGATACTATATATAGAAAACCCTAAAGGTCTACACGCAAACTACTCAAACTGATCAATGAATAAAGCAAAGTACCAGGACATAAAATTAACATTCATAAATTGGTTATATATCTGTATACTAACAATGAAGTATTATAAAAGGAATATGAAAACATAATAACTTTTAAGATCACAACCAAAGAAATTAAATATGTGGGAATAAACCTGACCAAGGATGTGAAAGACTTATATGCTGAAAACCATAAAACATTAATCAAGGAAATAAAAGGTGATTCAACATAATGGAAAGATATTCCATCCTCCTGGATTGGAAGAATTAATATTGTTAAAATGGACATATTACCCAAAGCAATCTACAAATTCAATGCAATCCCTATCAAATTTCCCATGATATTTTTCACAGAAGTAGAACAATCAAAAAATCTATATGGAACCATAAGACCCAGAATTGCCAATGCAATACTCAGGGGTGGAAAAAAAAAAGCAGGAGGCATCATTTTCCCAGATTTCAGACCATATTACAAAGCTACAGTGATCAAGACTTTGGTAGTAGTACCAAAAGGGAAAAACAGACTAATGGAACAGCATGGAGAACCCAGAAATAAACCCAGATACCTAAGGTCAATTAATCTTGATAAAGGAGGCAAGAATATAAAATGGGAGAAAGACAGTCTCTTCAGCAAGTGATCCTAGGAAAATTGGACACCTGCCTATAAATCAATGAAACTAGAACACAACCTCACAGCATGCAAAAATATAAACTCAAAATGACTTAGACTTAAACAGAAGAAAAGGCACCATAAACTCCTAGAAGAGAACATAGGAAAAACATTGTCTGACATCAACCATGCAAATGGTTTCTTAGGCCTGTATCCCAAAGCAAGAGAAGTAAAAACAAACAAAAAGCCTAAAAAACTAATGAGGCCAAATCAAACTTAAAAGCTTTTGCACAGCAAAGGAAACCGTTAAAAACAAACAAACAAACAAACAAACAAAAAAAAACCACTTATGTAATGGGAGAAAATAGTTGCAATTGATGTAACTGCCAAGGGCTTAATCTCTAAAATATACAAACAACTTATACAACTCAACAGCAAAAAAAACAGCAAACCAATTGAAAAATGGGTAGAAGTCCTGAATAAACATTTCTCCAAGAATACTTATGGATGGCTAACAGGCAAATGAAAAGAATGCTTAACATCACAAATTCCTAGAGAAATGCAAATCAAAAGTAAAATCAGTACCACTTCACACTGGTCAAAATACCCATCATTAGTAAGCCTACAAGTAACAAATCTGGAGAGGATGTGGAGAAAATTGAACCCTCCCTCACTTTTGGGAGGAATGTAATTTGGTACAATCACTATGGAAAACAGTATGGTAGTACCTCAGAAAACTAAATATATAACTACCATAAGACCCAGAAACCCCACTTCTGAGTATATATCCAGAAAAATCTTTCATTGAAAAAAAAAAAAATGCACCCCTACGTTAACAGCAACACTATTTACAATAGCCAAAACATGGAAAAAACCTAAATGTCTAATGACAGATGAATGGATTAAGAAAATCTGGTACATATATACCATGGCATACTACTCAACCATAAAATATAATGAAATAATTTGCAGCAGTATGGCTGGAACTATAGACTCAGACTAATTGAAGTAAGTCAGAAAGAGAAAGACAATTATCATATGATATCACTTATTTGGAATCTATATACAGCACAAATGAATCTATCTACAGAAAAGAAACTAACTCATGGACATGTAGAAGAGACTTGTTTTTGCAAAGGCATAAGGGGAGGGACTGGGCTGGAGTGTGATTTTGGGGTTAGTGTATATAAACTATTGCATTTGGAGTGGATAAACAATGAGCTTGTGATAGAACATGATGGAGAATAATGTGAAAAAAGAATTTATAAAAATGTATAACTGTGTCAATTTGCACAGCAGAAATTTATAGAACATTGTAAACCAACTATAATAAAAAATTAAAAAAACTTTTCAACCTCCAAAAAAAAGGCAAAATACTTCAAATAGCCTAATTTTACACCTAAAGGAATTGAAAAGACAAGAACAAATGAAGAATCATATTAGTAAAATAAAGGAAAAAATAAACAAAGGACAGAGCAGATATAAATAGATATTAACAAGGATATAGGATCAATGAAATCAAGAGCTGATCTTTGAAAAATATAATAAACATTTAGGTAAAGTCACCAAGCAATAAAGAGTGAGAACTCAAATAAAATCTGAAATGAAAGTAGAGACATGCAACTGTTATCATAATGAATACAAAAACTTTAAGATACTGCTATGAACAATTAAATGCCAACAAATTGGACAACCTAGAAGAAAAAAGTAAATTCCTAGATACATGTACCCCTATGTTAACTGCAACAGGAATCATTCCTAGAAACACCATTTTACCAATATTGAATCATGATGAGACAGAAAATCTGAACAAACCAGTAACTAGTCATATTTGATTAGTAATCAAATGTCTGCCAAGAAACAAAAGGACCAGGACCATACAGCTACACTGGTGAATGCTACCAAACATTTAAGGCAAAATTTATATGAATCCTTCTCAAACTCCTCCAAAATATAGAAAAAGGAGTAATATCTTCCAAACTCATTTTATGAGACCAGCATTACCCAGATATCAAAATAAAACAAGGATACCAATAAGAAGATTAAATTACAGACCAATATCCCTGATGAACATAGATGCAAAAACTCTAAACACAATATTAGCAAATTTATTTCAGCAATACTATAAATAAAAGATTATATTTTTAATCAAGTGAGATTTAGTCTAGAGATACAAGAATTTTTAAACATCCATGATTCAGTCAATGTGAAATATCATGTTAACAAAGAGAGAAATAGAAATTATTTATTATCTCAATATATGCAGAAGAAACATTTGACAATATTCAATAAACTGTTAAACTGTCACTGTTTGAAGATGACATAATATTTTATATAGAAAACCATAAATATTCCACCAAAAACTATTAGAACCAGTAAATAAATTCAACACTGAATTTGAAACTATATGAAACAAAATAAATATACAAAAATCTGTAACATTTCTATGCACTAATGTAAACAGAGAAATTAAGGAACAATCCTATTTACAATTGCATCAAAAATAATAAAATACCTAGAAATAAGTTTAACCAAGGAGATAAAGACACTAAAAACTAGGATACTGATGAAAAATCGAGGAAGACAGAAGTAAATGGACATTTTCTGCTCATTGATTGGGATTATTAAAATTGTTAAAATGTCCATACCATCAAGCCAATTGACAGATTCAATGAAATCCATATGAAAATTCAATGGTATTTTTCTAAGAAATAAAACAAAAAAATCCCTAAAATATGAGAGAGAGACTCCAAATTACTGACTTCTTGTGAAAGAAGAATACACTAGAAACATTATGCTCATGATTTCAAACTTTATTACAAAGCTGTAATAATCATAACAGTATGGGAATGCCATAGAAACAGTCACATATTATCAATGAAACAGAATCAGAAGTCTGGACATACATGCAGATATATATAGCTCATTAATTTATGACAAATAATCTAAGAATATATGATAAAGAAAGGATAGTATCTTTCACAAATAGTGAAAAAAAAAAAATAGTCATTTGCAAAAGAATGAGACTGAACCAAAAGGAGAGTATAGCCAATAAATGGTGCTGGAAGAACTGGATATCCATAGGCAAAAGAATGAATCTGGATCACTAGCTTATGCTGTACACAAAAATGAACTCAAAAGGGATTAAGGACTTGAAAATAAGACAGGAAACAGTAGGAGTTCCCATCATGGTGCTGCAGAAATGAATCCCTGTGGGTTTGATCCCTGGCCTCACTCTGTGGGTTAAAGATCCAGTGTTGCCATAACTGTGGTGTAGGTCATGGATGCCATGTAGTCTGGCAGCCGTAGCTGCCAATTAGACCCCTAGCCTGGGAACCTCCATATGCCATGAATACAACCATAAAAAGCAAAAAAAAAAAAAAAAAGACATGAAACACAAAAATTCTTAGACAAAAACTTTGTCAGTAATCTCCTTGATATTGGTCTTGGTGATGATAACCTTTTGTTAACTTAACACACAAAACAAAAGCAACAAAATAAAAAATCAACAAGTGAGACTACATCAAAATAAAATTCTTCTGTGCAGCAAAAGGAAACATCAACAAAGTGAAAAGATAGTCTACAGAATAGCAGAAAACATTTGCAAATTTTATCTAAGATGGAATTAATATCCAAAATATATAAAGAACTCATACATCTCAATAGCCAAAAAATAACCCAATTCAAAAATAGCAGAGGGTCTGAATGGATATTTTTCAAAAAAATAAGTGGTCAATAGTTATATTAAAAGGAGTTCAACATCATTTATCACCAGGAAAATTCAAATCAAAACCACAATATGATACTATCTCACACCTGTTAGACTGGCCATTTTCAAAAAGTCAAGAAATAAATAACAAGTGCTGGTGTGCATGTGGAGAAAAGCAAATCTTTGTGTTCTGGTGGGAATGAAAGCCAGTGCAGCCACTGAAAAACAGTTTCCTTGAAATATTAAAAATATAACTGTCATATGATCCAACAATTCCTCTTATGGTTATTTGAAGAGAACAAAAACACTTACTTGAAAAGGTATCTTCGGAGTTCCCATCATGGTGCAGTGGAAACAAATCTAACTAGAAACCATGAGGTTGCAAGTTCAGTCCCTGGCCTCTATCAGTGGGTTAAGGATCCCGTGTTGCTGTGAGCTGTGGTGTAGGTCCCAGACACAGCTTGGATGTGGCATTGCTGTGGCTTTGGCATAAGCCAGCAGCTACAGCTCCGATTAGACACCTAGCCTTGGAACCTCCATATGCAATGGGTGTGGCCGTAAAAAGACAAAAAGACAAAAAAAAAAAGGAAAAGAAAAGGTATCTTCACTCCCTTCACTCCCATGTTTCTTGCAGCATCATTTACAATAGCTAAGATATGGAAACAACCTAAGCATCCATTAATAGAATAATGGTTAAAGATAATGTGCATATATTATATTTATATATAAATCACACATGCACATATATATATATATATATACACACACTCACACATATTTGTAGAATAGAATATTTCCAGCCATAAAAAGGAAGGAAATTTTACTATTTGCAACAGCAAGGATAGAATTTGAGGGCATTATTAAATGAAATAAGTCAGAAAGAGAAAGACAAATTGTCTATGATCTCACTTATATGAGGAACATAAATAAATAAATAAAATAAATGGAAACAAAACAAAACCCAAGCTCATGGTACAGAGACTATATTGGTGGAGGTGGGGTGGGAAAAATACAGGATGGGTATCAAGAATTACAGCTTCTATTTTTAAAATAAATAAATCACGTGATTTAATATACATTATCATGACCATAGTTTAATACTATTTTGCATGTTTGAAATTTGCTAATTAGATCTCAAAATTTTCATCATAAGAAAAAATAAATTTTTGTACCTTCAAAATGTGACATATTAACAAAACATTTCAATGACCAAATTCTTTATATGTATGGTGATGAGTATATTCTAATTTGAAGTTACAGTGAAACTTTTTGTACTTCAAAAGCATGGAGAATGAAAAAGATCTATGCAAGCAAAGATAAACCTTTAATTGCAATATGTATAAATGTTAATCAAAATTAGCCAAAGATTAAACTAAGACATAGAAATGTTAAGATTTAACACATCTGGGAGTTCCTGTCATGGCGCAGTGGTTAACGAATCTGACTAGAAACCATGAGGTTGAGGGTTTGATCCCTGCCCTTCCTCAGTGGGTTAAGGATCCGGTGTTGCCGTGAGCTATGGTGTAGGTTGCAGACACTGCTTAGATCCTGTGTTGCTGTGGCGCTAGCATAGGCCAGCAGCTACAGCTCCGATTAGACCCCTAGCCTGGGAACCTCCATATGCCAGCAGGAGCAGCCCAAGAAATGGCAAAAAGACAGGAAAAAAAAAAATTAACACATCTGCTTATGATATTTACAGAGAAATTATAGAGTAACTTCAAGGCTTATTTAAGTATGTAATGTATTTATATTAAGTTGATGTTGATTCAAAATTTCTATCATGTAAAAGTAGAGGCATTTAATTGAATGAAATTTCATGCAAGGACATATTGATTTTTGACCTTATGTACTGAAAGTATCTTTAAACTTTGTGGGCTTGTAAGGAGGAGAATAGCTCAATAACAAAAATTTCTAATACATCTGACTCTTGTTAAAGCTCTGCATTGCCACGTTTACTGTTGACAAGATATATTGTGAGGAAACAAAATAACTTATAAAAATCAAATTATATCAATGGTGTTTTTTATATAAAACATTGATAGTATAAATTAAACATCCATAATATTTTTAGCATATATTAATTTGTGCAGCTTTATTTTTTGCAAGTTGAAAATACTGTAGAATTTTTAGAGACATAATTGTCTAATTTCCTTTATACTAAGTTATATTATTCAGTGTCATTGTACTTTATGGAATATATGCGAAATATCCCATTTAGGAAATTGCACAATTTACAGAGAGGGAAAATTTAGATCAAAACAACTAGGTTTGATTTGAATTATTCAAAATATACAAACCCATATCTACATAGAAATGACGTAAGTTTTATTTCGAGGACTCTACCTAAGAATACAGACACAAATACGTCTTCATGTGGGAAGATTCTCATAGAACATCTACCTAATACTGGCAGAAAACCTCAGACTTCTGAAAGGGCAAGAAAATCTCCACATAACTGAGTGGGGCAAAGGAAAAAGAAAACAAATAAAGAAAGTAATTGGGATGGGACCTACACTTGTGGGAGGGAATTGTACAAAGAAAAGATTCTTGCATCCAAGGAAGTCCTCTCATCAGCAAGGAGAACAGCCAGGATGGAGGGGGATTTAGAAGCCATATAGGAGAGTGCAAAAACTGATTTGTGGAAGGGAAAATGGAAAGATACCTGCATAAACAATTGGTGCCATTGCTTTCCACTCACTAGCTTGAGAACCACACCCATTGATGTGGGCAGGGACTAGGTAGAGGGCAGGGACCTAGGTAGAGGACTGGGGTTGGTGTGCAAAGACAGGCTAAAGGTATTGAAGTACAGTATGGCTGCAACTGATGATGAATGCAAAAGATGCCAAAGCCATAGAGGTGAGTTTCCATTATTGGGGACATATAAGTCAAAGGGAAGAGACTGCAATAGCAGCCTATTACCACACACCTACATTCTCATGTGACAGGACACTGCCTACACAATTTCTGAGGGTGTATATGAGCTTTTGCCACAGCTGAGGTATTCAGGAGAGGGAAACAGCTGCTGCCTCTGCCATCATGGGCTCTGGGAGTCCTTGTGAGCTACCACATAATTACACTCTCTACAAAGGAGATTATGGCCAGGGGATGCTGAGGTCATGGCGGCTTTGGTGGCAGGCATCAATGCTAAAAACAGCCCCTGTGGCAAAAATACTAAACTCAGGCAAGCTACACAGATATCTTCCAAAATATAAACAGCCCTGTAAGAACGTAGAAGATAATTGTTTTTCCTAAAATCACAGAGTAAGAGAAAAAGAAGTAAAATAAAGTAGGGAGTTCCCATTGTGGTATAGCAGAAACAAATCCAGCCTGTATCCATGAGGATGTGGGTTCAATCTGGCATAAGTGGGTCAGTGATCCAGCATGGCCATAAGTTGTGGTGTAGCTTGCAGATGTGGCTCAGATCCCACATTGCTGTGGCTGTGGTTTAGGCCAGCAGCAGTAGCTCCAATTTGAGCCCTAGCCTCAGAACTTACATATACCATGAGTACATGCCTAAAAAGAATGAATTAGAAGAACCACTTCCACTAAAAAAAAAAAAAAAACAATATAATTCATCTGAAAGAACAAACAGCTCTTCAGTTTAATAGACACTGAGTTCAAAAAGGAGTTAATGAAAATACTGAAAGAATTAAGAGAGGCTATCAACAGAAATGGAGATTACTGAAAAGGAAATGGAAACTATAAACAAAAGCCGAGAAAAATTAGAAAATTTTGCCAAACGAAAGTTGAGTTAAAAACAATGAATAGCAGAATGAATAATGGAAAAGTATGAATAAGTGATCTTGGAAAGTAAATATATATATTTGTGAAAGTGATGAGAACTGCAAGGAACAGCAAAAGGATAAAAATGAAGATGTAAAAGAGGGTATCAAAAGTATAAAATTGGGGAAGGAGAGTAAGAAAATGTAGATTTTTTTTATTTAAAATGTTATTTTATTTTTTATTTTTAAATTAAATATAAAGTAGTATGAATTAAATATAAATATATATAATATAAATATATGTAATCTAAATATATACAATATAAATAATAGAGAAAACATAAATATAAATGTTATTTTAATTTATTTTTATTTAAAAATGTTATCAGTCTAAAGCAAGTAGATATAGGAAGGGTTTAACATACTTGACAAACTGGATAATCACAAATCAAAAACATAAAATAGATTCACACACAAAAAAGAAGATAATACAAACACAAAGTAAAATTAAATCATCAAGAGGCAAAAAGTAAAAAAAAAGAAAAAAGGGACAAGGAAGAAACACATAATCTACTGGAAAACAATGTTTAAAATAGCAATAAATATGCATCTATCAATAATTACCTTAAGTGCCAATGGACTAAATGCTCTAATCAAAAGACATAGAGTGGCATGTTGCATTTAAAAAAAGAGAGAAACAGAATTTTTAGAGGACAAGATGGCTGAGAAGTAGAGAGACACGCTCACCCTCTCCCACAAACACAACAAAAAAAAAGCACATCTACAGAATAAATGACTCGCACAGAACAGCAACCAATCGCTGGCAGAAGAACCTAAACTCCAATAACGGCAAGAAGTTCGTGACATTACAGGGCAGAACGGGAGAAAAGAGGAGAGTGAGAGAAGGTGAATCCGAGCGGGACGGGTGCTCCCGAAAGGGAACTGCGGAAGAGAAAGGGATCCCGCACCCTGGAAAGTCACCTACACGGGGGAAAGATCAAATGAACCTGAGGAATCTCCAGATGCAGAGAAGAGTGTAGCAGTAAGTTGGAGTACAGAAAAGCCGATCAAGAACCGAACGGACCATCTGAACTATGGGCAGAGTCACCAAAAAATGAGACACCTGGGTGGGGGCTGGGCACCGAAGTCCACGGCTCCAGAGGTTAGTCCCGGGAAAGGGCCGGGGACTCCTGGGTGGGGGCTGGGCACCGAGACCTCGCCTCAGAGGGTTGGTCGCCAAGAAAGGGCCGGGGGACGCCTGGGTGGGGGCTGGACACCGAGACCTCGGCTCCAGAGGATAGTCCCCGGGCTGGGGGGGCGGGGCGGAGCGGAAACTGCTTGGGAGGTCTAGAAACCCTTTGCCGGGGCAGAGACTGCCTGGGAGACTAGAAAACAAAGCTGTCACAAAGGAAGGGAGCAATACTCTAGGGGCGGGGAAGTGGAAAGCCGCATCGGAGGGAACCTGGGAAAAGAGCCTGGTCTGCGCCTGTGCTGGGGAGGGAAGAGAAGAAGAGGTGGGTCCCCATAGAATACCCCCCACGCCATAGCAAGCTTACAGGCCCGCTAGCTACCTGAAAGCTGTGCTTCCCAGTGCATCCCCTGCCCCCACCCCCACCACCCCCTAAGCTCTCACCTGGACCTGGGGGTGCCTGCCATCCAGGAGGGCTGGCCTCAACAATTGCCTGAAGCCTACCACCATGGGGGCTGTCCCTGCACAGGCCTGCTTGCCCTTTGGAGGGGCTACACTTCCGCAGAGTAAAGGCCTGCAGCCCAGAAAAGCTAGAACAAGCCTAGCTAGGCAGTGAATAGATCTGCCTAATTCCCAGATGGTTTTTCTGAGTCAGGCTGCCCTGGGGAGGAGCCTCTTCGGTTTCCAAGGACCCTGCTACCCGCCCTAGCCCCCAGGGGGTGCCCTAGTGGATCAGCTGCATAGGACTCCAGCTCCAGGCAGGACCCCCTACAGCCCAGAAAAGCTGCAACAAGCCTGGCCAAGCTGGGAAAAGATCTCAGATGGGCCCAACACCACCAACCCCCTGCAAGAACCCCACAGCCTAAAAACACCAGAGCAAGATCTGCATGACCAAGTGAAATCTGCTACCATCGTGGTGTGGACCTCCCAGTCCTGTCTACCCTCAGGAAGTCCTCCTTTGCTTCAAGGAAACACTGTTAGCCCCATCAACACTCCAGAAAAGCCACACTGCCTCAAAAAAGACTGACCAACAACGCTAGCCCTCAGGAAATATTCCATGGCAGTGACAAGGCAAACACTGCCCGATAACGGAGAGTACAACTCCCTCAGGAGAGAGAAAACAACAAGCAAGATGAAGAAGCTGAGAAACCACCCCCAGTTAAACCAACAGGAGAACTCACCTAAAACAGTCAACAATGAAACAGATCTCTGCAGTCTGACAGACCTGGAGTTCAAAAGAGAAATAGTGAAAATACTGAAGGAATTAAGAGAAGATAGGAACAGTAATGCAGATACCCTCAGAAAGGAACTAGAAAAATATGAGGAGGAGCCAAGAAAAACTAGAACATTCATTTGCAGAGATGCAAACTGAACTAAGGGCAGTAAAAACCAGAATGAATAATGCAGAAGAACGAATCAGTGATATGGAAGATAGAATACTGGAAATCATCCAATCAGGTCAGGAGACAGAAAACCAAATGAAAAAACATGAGAGCAATATAAGAGACCTATGGGATAATATAAAGTGGGCCAATCTACATATAATAGGAATTCCAGAGGAGTAGACAAAGATAAGGGGATGGAAAATAGATTTGACGAAATTATCGCTGGAAACTTCCCAAATCTAAAGGATACTGGGTTCAAGATACAAGAAGCACAGAGGGCCCCAAACAAACTGAACCCAAACAGACCCACAGCAAGACACATCATAATAAAAATGGCAAAAGTTAGTGATAAAGAGAGGATCCTAAAGGCAGCAAGAGAAAAGCAGAATGTTACCTACAAGGGAACCCCCATAAGAAAATCAGCTGATCTCTCTACAGAAACACTACAGGCCAGGAGGGAATGGCAAGAGATATTTAAAGTACTAAAAGGAAAAAATATGCAACCTAGAACACTCTATCCAGCAAGAATAGCATTTAAAATAGAAGGGGAAATAAAAATTTTTTCCAACAAACAAAAACTTAAACAATACAGCAACACAAAACCCAGGTTAAAGGAAATATTGAAAGGGCTTCTCTAAACCAAAAAGAAAGGAAGGAAAAGGAAGAAAAAAGAAAAGAAAAAAAAAAAAGAAGAAGAGGAAGAACTAGGACTGAGGAAACCGCAATCAGAGAGCAGTCACTCAAATAAGCCAGCATACAGATTTAATCATGAACAGGCCTCAAACAAAATAAAATTAAAAAGAACAAAATAAAAAAGAGTCATCAAAACCATAAAATGTGGGCAAGGGATGTTAGGAAGTAAATAACCCTTTCTGTTTGTTTGTTTGTATGTTTCTCTTCTTAATTTTAATATAGTAATGAAGTGTTGGAACTTACAGGACCGTCAGGCTAAAACACACAATAATGGGAAGGGGTTAGCATACTTAAAAAACAGGGCAACCACAAGCCAAAACCAAATATTGCATTTGCAAAAAATGAAAAAAAATACACTCAAGCAGATAATAACAGGAGACCATCCAACCAAAAAAAAAAAAAAAGAAAGAAAGAATGGAGAACCATAGAATCAACTGGAACACGAGGTTCAAAATGGCAATAAATAATCACCTATCAATTATCACCTTAAATGTCAATGGACTGAATGCCCCAATCAAAAGACACAGAGTGGCTGAGAGGATAAAAAGGCAAAAACCTTCAATATGCTGGCTACAAGAAACTCACCTTAGGACAAAAGATACATATAGATTGAAAGGGAAAGGGTGGGGAAAAATATTTCACGCCAATAGACATGACAGAAAAGCAGGAGTCGCAACGCTCATATCAGACAAAAGAGACTTTAAAACAAAAGACATAAAGAAAGACAAAGAAGGACACTACTTAATGATTACGGGATCCATCCAAGGAGAGGATATTACTATCATCAACATATATGCCCCAAACACAGGAGCACCCAGATACATACAAAAAAAATATTAACAGACATAAAGGGAGATATTGATGAGAATACAATCATAGTAGGAGAGTTTAATACCCCCCTCACATCAATGGACAGATCCTCTAGACAGAAAACCAATAAAGCAACAGAGATCCTAAAGGAAACAATAGAAAAGTTAGACTTCATTGATCTCTTCAGGACCCTACATCCAAAAAAAGCAGAATACACATTCTTCTCACATGCTCATGGAACATTCTCAAGAATCGACCACATCTTGGGACACAAAGCTAACCTCAACAAATTTAGGAGCATAGAAATTATCTCAAGTATCTTCTCTGACCACAATGCCATGAAATTAGAAATCAACCATGGGAAAAGGAAAGAGAAAAAACCTACTGCATGGAGACTAAACAACATGCTACTAAAAAACCAAGGGGTCAATGAGGAAATCAAGAAGGAAATCAAAAACTACCTTGAAACAAATGATAATGAAGACACAACCGCTCAAAATCTATGGGATGCTGCGAAAGCAGTGCTCAGAGGGAAATTTATAGCAATACAGGCCTTTCTCAAAAAAGAAGAAAGATCCCAAATGGACCACTTAACCCTCCACCTAAATGAATTAGAAAAAGAAGAACAAAAAAGACCTAAAGTCAGCAGAAGGAAGGAAATTATAAAGATCAAAGAAGAAATCCATAAAATAGAGACTCAAAAACAACAGAGAAAATTAATAAAACCAAGAGCTGGTTCTTTGAAAAGGTTAAACAAAATTGACAAACCCCTGGCCAGACTCACTAAAAAGAGGAGAGAAAGAACACAAAGAACCAAAATTAGAAATGAAAAAGGAGAAATCACAACGGATACAGCAGACACACAAAAAACCATAAAAGAATACTATGAACAACTATATGCCAACCAATTTGACAATCTGGAAGAAATGGACAATTTTCTAGAATCTTACAGCCTGAAAAAACTGAATCAAGTAGAAACAGACCAACTGAACAGACTGATCGCTAGAAATGAAATTGAAGAGGTCATAAAATCACTCTCTACAAATAAAAGTCCAGAACCAGATGGCTTCACAGGTGAATTGTATCAAACATATAAAGAGGAAGTGGTGCCCATCCTCCTTAAACTCTTTCAAAAGGTTGAAGAAGAAGGAATACTCCCAAAGACATTCTAGGATGCCACCATCACCCTCATTCCAAAACCAGACAGAGATACCATCAAAAAAGAAAACTATCGCCCAATATCATTGATGAATATAGATGCAAAAATTCTCAACAAAATCTTAGCCAACCGAATCCAACAACATACCAAAAGAATTATACACCATGACCAGGTTGGGTTCATCCCAGGTTCACAAGGATGGTTCAACATACGCAAATCAATCAGCATCATATGCCACATTAACAAAAAAAAAAGTCAAAAATCATATGATCATCTCAATAGACACAGAAAAAGCATTTGACAAAGTCCAACATCCATTCATGATCAAGACCCTTGCCAAAGTGGGTATAGAGGGAACATTCCTGAACACAATCAAAGCCATTGATGACAAACCCACAGCAAATATAATCCTCAATGGGGAAAAACTGAAAGCCTTCTCACTCAAATCTGGAACAAGACAGGGATGCCCACTCTCACCACTGCTCTTCAACATAGTTTTGGAAGTCCTAGCCACAGCAATTAGACAAACAAAAGAAATAAAAGGCATCCATATAGGAAGAGAAGAGATCAAACTGTCACTGTATGCAGATGACATGATACTATACATAGAAAACCCTATGGACTCAACCCCAAAACTACTTGAACTGATTAATAAATTCAGCAAAGTAGCAGATTATAAGATTAATATTCAGAAGTCAGTTGCATTTCTGTATACCAGCAATGAAATATTAGACAAGGAATACAAAAGTACAATACCTTTTAAAATTGCACCTCACAAAATCAAATACCTCGGAATACACCTGACCAAGGAGGTAAAGGACCTATATGCCGAGAACTATAAAACTTTAATCAAAGAAATCAAAGAAGATGTAAAGAAATGGAAAGATATTCCATGTTCCTGGATTGGGAAAAGCAATATTGTAAAAATGGCCCTACTTCCCAAAGCAATCTACAGATTCAATGCAATCCCTATCAAATTACCCAGGACATTTTTCACAGAACTAGAACAAACAATCCAAACATTTATATGGAACCACAAGAGACCCAGAATCGCCAAAGCAATCCTGAGAAACAAAAACCAAGCAGGAGGCATAACTCTCCCAGACTTCAAGAAATACTACAAAGCCACAGTTATCAAAACAGTGTGGTACTGGTATCAAAACAGACAGACAGACCAATAGAACAGAATAGAGAACCCAGAAATAAACCCTGACACCTATGGTCAATTCATCTTTGACAAGAGAGTCAAGAACATAAAATGGGAAAAAGAAAGTCTATTCAGCAAGCATTGCTGAGAAACCTGGTCAGCTGCATGCAAAGCAATAAAACTAGAACACACCCTCACACCATGCACAAAAATAAACTCAAAATGGCTGAAAGACTTAAATATACGACAGGACACCATCAAACTCCTAGAAGAAAACATAGGCAAAACACTCTCTGACATCAACATCATGAATATTTTCTCAGTTCAGTCTCCCAAAGCAATAGAAATTAGAGCAAAAATAAACCCTTGGTACCTCATCAAACTGAAAAGCTTTTGCACAGCAAAGGAAACCCAAAAGAAAACAAAAAGACAACTTTCAGAATAGGAGAAAATAATTTCAAATGATGCAACCGACAAGGGCTTAATCTCTAGAATATATAAACAACTTATACAACGCAACAGCAAAAAAACCTATCAATCAATGGAAAAATGGGCAAAAGACCTGAATAGACATTTCTCCAAAGAAGATATACAGATGGCCAACAAACACATGAGAAAGTGCTCAACATCGCTGATTATAAGAGAAATGCAAATCAAAACTACCATGAGATATCACCTCACACCAGTCAGAATGGCCATCATTAATAAATCCACAAAAAAACAAGGGCTGGAGGGGGTGTGGAGAAAAGGGAACCCTCCTGCACTGTTGGTGGGAATGTAAACTGGTACAGCGACTATGGAGAACAGTTTGGAGATACCTTAGAAATCTATACATAGACCTTCCATATGACCCCGCAATCCCACTCTTGGGCATCTACCCGGACAAAACTCTACTTAAAAAAGACACATGCACCCGCATGTTCATTGCAGCACTCTTCACAATAGCCAAGACACGGAAACAACCCAAATGTCCACCGGCAGATGATTGGATTCGGAAGATGTGGTATATATCCACGATAGAATACTACTCAGCCATAAAAAAGAATGACATAATGCTATTTGCAGCAACATGGATGGAGCTAGAGAATCTCATCCTGAGTGAAATGAGCCAGAAAGACAAAGACAAATACCATATGATATCACTTATAACTGGAATCTAATATCCAGCACAAATGAACATTTCCTCAGAAAAGAAAATCATGGACTTGGAGAAGAGACCTGTGGCTGCCTGATGGGACGGGGAGGGAGTGGGAGGGATCGGGAGCTTGGGCTTATCAGACACAACTTAGAATAGATTTACAAGGAGATCCTGCTGAATAGCATTGAGAACTTTGTCTAGATACTCATGTTGCAACAGAAGAAATGCTGGGGGGAAAATGTAATTGTAATGTATACATGTAAGGATAACCTGACCCCCTTGCTGTACATTGGAAAAAAAATAATAACAAATAATTAAAAAAAAATAGAGAGAAACAAAAGCCTACAATATGCTGCTTACAAAAGATCCGTTTTAGGGTAAAAGACACATAGAGATAGGAATTCCTGCTGTCAGAATAGGCAACATCTCTGAAGCACTGGGACTCAGGTTTGATCCCTGACCTGGCAGAGTAGGTTAAGGATCCAGCATTGCCATGAGCTGTGATGTAGATCACAGATGTGGCTTGGATCTGGTATTGCTGTGGCTCTGGTATAGGCCAGTTGCTATAGCTCCAATTAGACCCCTAGTCTGAGAACCTCCATATACCTCAGGAGCGGCCCTAGAAAAGCAAAAAGACAGAAAAAACAAACAAAAAAAAATGAGGGGATGGAAAGATATTCCATTCAAAGGAAATGACAAGAAAGTAGGAATCATAATACTTATATCATACAAAATAGACTTTTTAAAAGAGGCCAAACATAAAGATAAAGAAGGACAGTATATAATGATAAAAGTATCATCACAAGAAGAGGATTTCATCTCATCAGCATATATGAGTCTAATATAGAATCACCCAAATATGAAATAAATACTAACAAATGTATAGGGAGAAATTGGCAGGAATATAATAATTGCAGGAGACTTTAACACCTCACTCACATCAAAGGCTAGATCTTCTATACAGAAAATCAATAAGACAATAGAGATCTTTAATGATAAAATAGAACAGTTAAATTTAATTGATATTTTCAGAATATTACACCCAAAAAACAGAAATAATATTCTTTTCAAGTGCTTATGGAATATTCTCTAGTACTGACCACAGACAAATTCACAAAACCAACCTTAACAAATTTAAGATTATTTCAAACTTTTCTGACCATAACAGCAGGGAATGTCAAATCAAAAATAAAGGACAAAAATACATGGAGACTTAACAACATACTACTAAAAACAGCCAATGAGTCAAAAAGGAAATCAAAAGAATTTAACAATACCATGTGAACACAACCACACAAAATCTATTATATGCAGTAAAATAATTTCTTAGATGGAAATGCATAGCAATACAGAACTTCCTCAAAAAACAAGAAAAATCTCAAATAAATGAACTAATTTACCACCTAAAAGAGTTAGAAAAAGAGCAAACAAAACCTGAAGTCAGCAAAAGTTAGGAAAATATGAAGATCAGAGAGGTTGGAGTTCCCATTATGGTGCAGCAAAAATGAATCTGACTAGGAATCATGAGGTTGCAGGTCCAATCCCTGGCCTTGCTCAGTGGGTTAAAGATCCAGTGTAGCTGTGAGCTGTGGTGTAAGTCACAGATGTGGCTCAGATCTGGCATTGCTATTGCTGCAGCTGTGGCATAGGCCAGCAGCTACAGCTCTGATTGTACCCCTGCCTGGGAACCTCCATATGCCATGGGTGCAGCCCTATAAATACAAACAAAAACCAAAAACAAAGATCAGAGAGGAAATCAATAAAATTTAGGAAAAAATTGAAAAATAATCAACAAAACCAAGAGCTTGTTCTTTGAAATGAACAACATTGACAAACCTCTGGCCAAGCCCATCAAGAAGAAAAGAGAGAGCCCAAACAAATAAACTAAGAAGTAAAAAAGGAGAAATCTCAACTGATACCACAGAAATAAAAAAGAGAGAAAATGAATACTTTGAACAATTGTATATTAATAAATTTGGCAACCTAGAAGAAATGGACAACTTTCTAGAAACAAACCATCCACCAAAACTGAATAAAGAAGAAATAGATAACTTGAACAGAACAATCGCTATTTGTGAAACAGAATCACTAATTAAAAAAAAAAAATCTCTGTACAAACAAAAGTCAGGACCAGATGGCTTCACAGGCAAATTCTACCAAACCTACAAAGAATTTTACCCACACTCTCAAACTCTTCCATAAGATTGAAGATGAGGGAACACTCTCAAAATCATACAAGAAAGCCACAGTCACTGATTCCAAAATTGAAAAAAAAATCAAACACCAAAAAAGAAAATTACAGGAAATATCTTTGATGAATATGCAAAAAATCTCAACAAAATTGTACTGACTGGAAACTTACACTGAAAAAAATACATAAAAAATAATAATACACCATGACCAAGTGTGATTCATCCCAAGATGTGATTCATCCCCATCTCAAAATAGTTTAGAGACTTAAGTGTAAAACATAATAACATAAAACTCCTTGATGTCATCAAAATATTCTCAGACATAAATCATACTATTTTTAGGTAAGTCTCCCAAGGCTTAGAAATAAAAACAAAAATAAATAAGATGAGACTTAAAAGCTTTGCATAGCAAGGAAACCATAAATAAAATGAAGAGACAACCAGCAGAACTGGAGGTTCTGCAATATTTGCAAAACATGCTGACAAGGGCTTTAATTCTAAAATATACCAACACCTCATACAACTCAACAACAACAACAAAAACAATAAAAAACAACTTAATTGAACAATGGGCAGAAGAAGACCTAAATAGACATTTCTCCAAAGACAGACAGATGTTCAATAGGCACAGGAAAAGACCCTCAACATGACTTATTATTAGATAAATGCAAATTAAAACTACAATGAGGTTCCCCCTCACAACAGTCAGAATGGCCAGTTTTAAAAAATTTATAGGTAACAAATGCTGGGGATGGTATAGATAAAAGGCAATCTTCATATCTTATTAGTTGGAATGTAAGCTGGTACAGCCAGTGTGGAGGATAGTATGGAAGTTCCTCAAAAAAGTAAAACCATAATTAACATATAATCCAGCAACCCAACTACTGGCCATACAACTGGACAAAAAAATTACTGAAAAAGATACATTCCCTTATGTTCATAAAAGCGCTATTCACAATGGCCAAGATGTGGAATAAACCTAAATATCTATCAACAGATGAATGGATGAAGAAATGCTACAGAAGGATATGTTAACTCTCCTATAATTTTTTTTGATACAATTCACCTGTGAAGTCATCTGGTCCTGGTCTTTCATTTTTGGTAGGTTTTTAAACCACAGTTTCAATTATATTACTGCAATTAGCCTGTTCATATTTTCTATTTCTTCCTGGTTCTGTCTTGGAAGGTTGTACCTTTTTAAGAATTTCTCCATTTCATCTAGTTGTCAATTTTATTAGCATAAAATTTGCTTGTAGTAGATCTTATGATAATTTGTTTTTGCATAGTGTCAGTTGTAATTTCTCTTTTTTCATTTCTAATATTGTCAATATGAGCCATTTCCATTTTTTCTTGATGAGTCTGGCTGAAAGTTTATCAATTTTGTTTATCATTTCAAAGAATCAGCTTTTATTTTTATAACTATTTTCTATTGTTTTCTCCAACTCTATTTCTCTTATTTATGCTCTGATCATTATGTTTTCTTTAACTTTAAGGGTATTTTGTTCTTTCTTTAGTTGTTTTTGCATTAGGTTAGGTATATTTGAAAATTTTCTTTTTTCCTGAGCTAAGATTATATTCCTATAAATTTCCCTCTTAGAACTATTTCTGCTGTGTCTCATAGGTTTTGGATCATCATGGTTTTTGTTTTCATTTGTCTCGAGGTATTTTTAATTTCCTCTTTGATTCCTTCAGTGATCCATTTGTTGTTTAGTACCATATTGTTTATCCTTAACATGTTGGGGTGTTTTTTTTGTTTGTTTCTTTTTCAATTTTTTATTGATTTCCAGTCTCATAGCATTGTGGTTGGAAAAGGTACTTGAAATAGTTAAGTTTTCTCAAATTTGTAACACTTACATTGTGGCTCAGCATGTGATCTATCCTGCAAAATGTTTGATGTGCACTTGAGAAGGATATGCATTCTGCTACTTTGGATGGAATATTATATATATATATATATATATACACACATATATATACACACATATATATATACATTATATATATACACACATTTTATATATATATATATACATTATATATATATATATATATATATATATATATATATATCTGTTAATTCTACCTACTCTAATGTGTCATTTAAGGCCTATGTTTAATTACTGATTTTTTTGTCTTGATGATCTGTTCATTGATATAAGTGATGCGTTAAAGTCCCACACTGTTACTGTGTTACTATAGATTTCTCTTTTTATGGTTGTTAGCAATATACCTTATATATTGAGGTGTTCCTATGTTAGGTGCATACATATTTTCAATTATTATATCCTCTTCTTGGACTGATCCTTTGGTCATTACGTAGTATCATTCTTTGTCACTTGTGACCATCTGTACTTTAAAGTCTCTTGTCTGATATGCGTATTGCTAATTCAGCTTGCTTTCTCTTTCTTCCTTTTTCTTTCTTTCTTTCTTACTTTCTTTCTTTCTTTCTTACTTTCTTTCTTTCTTTCTTTCTTTCTATCTGTACCCTTGGCATGTGGAAGTTTCCAAGCCAGGAATTGAACTCATACCACAGCAGCAACTCAAGCTGCTGGAGTGACAACTCCAGATAATTAACCTACTGTTGCATAAGAGAACACCCCAGCTTTCTTTTTCTTTGTATTTGCATGGAATAGATTTTTCCATCCCTTCATTTTCAATCTGTTTGTGTCCCTAGATCTGATGTGGGTCTCTTGTAGACAGCATATATATGGTCTTTGTTTTTGCATACATTCAGAGAGTATATGTCTTTTCGTTGGAACATTTAAGGCATTTGTATTTAAGGTATATATTAATTATTAATAAGTATATTATATTGTCATTTTGTTAATTGTTTTGTATTGGTTTTTTAGGTCTTTCTTGTTCCCTTCTCATTTTTTTCTCTTAGATGTGATGACTCTTTTTAGTGTTCTGTTTGGATTATATTGTGTATCTGCATATCTATTGCATATTTTTGGTTTGTGGTTACCATGAGGTTTTGTTATAGCAGTCTATATACAAGTTAAGTTTCTGGTCTCTTGGAGTTCCCGTCGTGGCACAGTGGTTAACGAATCCGACTAGGAACCATGAGGTTGTGGGTTCGATCCCTTGCCTGGCTCAGTGAGTTAAGGATCGAGCATTGCCATGAGCTGTGGTGTAGGTTGCAGGTGCAGCTCGGATCCCACGTTGCTGTGGTTCTGGTGTAGGCTCTTGGCTACAGCTCCAATTAGACCCCTAACCTGGGAACCTCCATATGCCACAGGAGCAGCCCTAGCAAAAGCAAAAAGACAAAAAAAAATTCTGATCTCTTGATTTCAAATTATTTTTCAGGATCCTGTAATCTCCTCATCTCACGATAACTTGTTTTGCTATCATATTTTTTGTGGAAGATTTACCACCTTTACTATACATTTGTCATTAAGAGTGATATTTCCCTTTCATAATTTTCTTATTTTTACTTGTGGCTTCTTCCGTTCAGCCTAGAGAAGTTTCTTTGCATTTATTGTAAAACCAATCTGGTGGTGTGAATTCTATTAAATTTTGCTTGTCTGTAAATCTTTTGATCTCTCTGTCAAATCTGTATGAGAGCCTTGCTGGGCAGTGTATTCTATCACCTAATGTTCATTGACAGAGGAATAAATAAAGAAGAGGTGGTACATACATACATAGGAATATTATACAGCCATAAAAAATAATGATATAGTGCCACTTGTAGCAAAATGGATGGATTTAAAGATTATCATACTTAAGTGAAGTTAGTCAGACAAAGATATCTTATATATGTGTAATCTAAAAAAATGATTCAAATGAACTTATTTACAAAATGGAAATGGACTTATAATCTGCAAAAACAAACTTATGGTCATCAAAGTGTATATAGGTGGGGGAAATGAATTTTGATTTGGGGATTTGCATATGGACAGTATTTTCCATGGAATGTGTAGTCAATGGGGACCTGTCATATAGAATGGGAGAACTCTCCTCAATATTCTGTGTTAACCTATGGGGAAAGAATCTGAAAAAAAAATGGATATATGAATAACTGAATCAAATTTCTGCATAGCAGAAATTAACCCAACATTTTAAAATATCTATACTTCAATACAATTTTAAAAATGAAAAAAAAATGGTAATATACACAATGGAATACTATTCAGCCATAAAAAGAATTACATAATGCCATTTGTGACAATGTAGATGGACCTAGAGATTGTTGTACTAAGTGAAGTCAGAAAGAAAAAGACAAGTACCATATGATATAACTAATATGTAGATTCTAAAATATGACACAAATGAACCTGTCAATGAAACAGAAACAGACTCAAAGCCATAGAAAAATTACTTATGGTTGTTATGGGGTAGGAGGAAGGGGGAGGGATGGACTGGGAGTTTGGGCTTAGCAGATGTAAACTGTTATATATAGAATGGATAAAAAAAGATCCTTTCATATAACAGGGAAATATATACAATATTCTATGAGAAACTATAATGGAAAAGATATAAAAAGAATATATATATATATATATATATATATATATATATATCCCTTTGTTGTACAGCATAAATTAATACAACATGGTATTACAATATTCTATGAGAAACTATAATGGAAAAGATATAAAAAGAATATATATATATATATATATATATATCCCTTTGTTGTACAGCATAAATTAATACAACATGGTAAATAAACTTTACTTCAATTATAAAAAGTATTAAATAATAAAACAAAACAAAACAAAATAAAATCAGATGAAACAACATCCATTTATTTAATAAACATTTAATACATTTCATCATTTACAGAATAGTAAATAGTGCATTATACATCTTGGATGTCTACAGAATTATGCAAGATACTTATTTTTTGTTAAAATATTCAAAATACTGCTTAATTATGTAATGATAATTTTGAATGTTTTAAATTCATGGGAAACACCTAAAGTATAAGAGAAAAATAAGAAAAAGGAAAAATAAACTGAACTATTTTGTGAAATGAAATCATTGTAGAAAAATAGATAAAAAATTTAAAGCCAAGGATAAATGTAAAGAAGATAATTTTGAAGAAATTCAAAGGAACAGTTTAAATGCAATTATGTTCTTTGCTCAATGTACAGGGTATAATACATAAATCACTTGTTAATACTGATAAAGCCTGGACTTTCAAATATTTAAAATCAGAGTGAGAACACTGTGCTTAGCTTTTAAAAAGATGATGAAGTTGTAGGAGTCATTGTTGATAATATTTTCTCTCAAAAAATATGGAACACATATATTTGTTCAGAAGGCTTACAATATAAGCCTGGTAAACAACCTAGATGGTTTACACATATATAAATGTCTACCTGGTATATCTTTTGAGGGAGCTCTTATAATTTTAACTTTTATGTCAGTTTTTAATTATTGACTGTAGTGCTTGAATTGACAAGTCTTTTATTAAAGAGATTATTTTATTTGAGTTATTGTGTTTTCTTCTAGGTTAGTGTAAAGACAATGTAGAATTCTTAATCTCTAGTGATTCACAGATTTGTTAAATCTGTGTTTCAGTGCATGGAGAAGGGATTTTCATTTATTTCTACAGAGGTAAGCATATAATTTAACTAGGTCAGTAAACAGTCAGCTTTTATGTGAGTTACCCAAATCACCCATCTTTAGTAGTCAAAAAATTGCAGAGCTTTTGGATCACTTATGAAGACAGCCGAAAACAATGAATTGGCCATGTCATGCTTCAGTTTGGCAGCTGCATGGAGAAATGTAGTTATGATTGTTTCAGAGAGAAAAATTTCATTTAATTCTTGCAGAGAATGACAATCTTTGTTGTATATTTTCATTTTCCAACTGCATTTTAGACCACCACATCTTTCAGATACAAAAACAAAAAGACACAGAATAAAAAAATATTAATGAGCATAAACAACTAAATCTATAAGTAACATGTTTTGAACTGTTTTATATGGGAATGAAGGGAGTCGTATATGCTTTCAAATTCCTCACAATCATAAGGGCAAAATATGAAACAAATTTGGTGTTAATTTTAAATTCTGTACTAAAAGTAATAACATTTTTTCTAAAATACTAATTTTTTATGAGAAATGTCATTAGCCAAGGCACTATAAAACAGCAGTTTTTTTTAACTTTTTATTGGTACATAATATAACGAAAAATTAAACATATTGAAAAATTATCTGCTTTTCATTTGTATGAATCCATAAGTTAAAGAAAATGAAGTTTGTTTTGTAATGATGTCCTTTACTCTCTTCTTTTTGACACCGTTACATTCTGGTCAGCTCTAAGTCCATTACTGCAGAAGCATTAATTTTATATCTCTGGGTCGATAGAAAGATTTCTGGTTCAAATGTTTTCACAGTTACTTTATTCACGACAGGCAATGCATTCTGTGATGCCTATAGCAATGGAAATTGGAGATAGTGTTAGAAAAAAATTGCAAAGGTTAAAGATGCTTGTCTTTAAACTAATAATTATAAAATTAATCATATTAAGGCAGTGCCACTAATCTAGGAATTAATAGGCCTGTTAAAGCTTAAAAGAGAGGTTACAATGAGTATAATTTTTACAAATAGTTGGCATTAAAATCAATCTGGCTAGCAAGAACCAGTAACTTATACTAAAAAGTCATTCTTGACTTTGGGTTCAGTGTGATGTATGTTTTAAGAATTAATGTACTGGACTTGTGAGTAAGAGGATTGCTTTATTTACCATAGTTTCTTGACTCTTTTTCACAGTGATAAGCATATAACATGTGTTTAGTGTTTATTAGTTTGAATAACTTGAATAGTAGACAATAGGAAACAAAAAATAAAAAAAATAAAAATAAGTTATTTTTAAGAATAGTTGTATAGGTAACAATTTTTTTTCATCAAGGGCCTCACTGTGGCATATGGAAGTTCCCAGGATAGGGGTCAAATTGTAGCTACAAATGCCAGCCTATGCCATAGCCACAGCAATGTGGGATCTGAGCCTTGTCTGCAACCTACGCTATAGCTCACAGCAATGCCAGATCCATAACCCACTGAGTGAGGCCAGGGACCAAACCTACATCCTCATGGTTCCTAGTTGGGTTTGTTAACCACTGAGCAATGAAAGAAACTCACTAGGTCGCAATTTTAATGCCTGATAAAACTGACAATATATAACGAAAGTTGAAAGAAAATTGAATTTTTAATGGCTTCTTTAAAAAAATTTTATCAGAGTTCATCATGGGAACATTAAAATGAAGAAAATGTTTAAAGGTGCTTAATTACTTATTATACATAGAATAATTTATCATTTGGATAAGATTCTCATCACTTATAACTCTATTTTATTCCAAAATGAGAGTAACAAATAACGTGCCCATTCGTCAAATACAGATCATTAAAAAAAAAAAAAACTATGCAATGAATACTTTCCTATACATGCATAGGACAACATTTTTCATTATTAATTTTGCTATCTATTAACAAATTGTTTTATGTATCTAAAACAATCACAGATGAAACATCTTTCTAAGTTAATATAGCCTTACTCTTTCATACACATGGAATTGTTTGCCTCCTCTAAATCCTTCCAAAATTTGTAATTATAATAAGAGATTTTCTACCCACCAATTTAATTCACAGATTTACTTTTTATCTTTATCATTAAGATTTTCTTATGGAGAGTGTGATGTACATTACAATAGATAGCAGAGCAAATTCTATAAAAGTTACCATATAAAGTAATTATATTTAATCAAAGTTAAAGTGTAAACAGATTTTTACAATTTAAACCAATTTTGTTTGATTAGGTCTCATTCGTTTTTGTTTTTATTTCTGTTGCTTTGGGAGACTGATCTAATAAAACATTTGTGCGGTATATCTCAAGGAATGTTTTACATATTTTCACTTCTAAGAGTTTTATGGTTCTATATCTGATATTTAATATTTAAGCCATTTTAAGTTTATTGTTGTATGTGAGGTGAGGGTGTGTTCTAATTTCATTAACTTACATGAAGCTTCCCAATTTTCCTAACACCATTTGCTGAAGAGACTATCTTTTCCCTATTTTATATTCTTGCCTCCTTTGTCGAAGATTAATTAATGGTAAGTGTCTGGGTTTATTACTGGGATCACTATTATGATCCATTGATCCAAATGTCTGTTTTTTGTACCAAAACCATGCTGTTTTGATTACTGTAGCATTATAATATTGTATGAAATCTGGGAGAAGTATGCCTCCTGCCTTGTTCCTTGCCTCCAGGATTGCTTTGGCAATGCAAACCATAACGTATCTGTTGGATGGAAGTTTTTAGAAGGAAATTCCTAGTGAAATTGCCCTCCTCAAAAAAACAAGGCCAATCTCAAATAAACAATCTAAACTTCCAGCTACAAGAAGAACAAAATAACCTAAAATAAGCAGAATGAATGAAATCATAGAGATCAAAAAGTAAATCAATAGAACAGAGATTAAAAATAGATAATATCAATAAAAACAGGAGCTGCTTCTTTGAAAGGGTAAACAGAATTGAAAAACCTCTGGCCAGACCCACCAAGAAGAAGAGGGAGAGAAGCCAAATAAAACAAGGAATAAAAAGGGAGAAATATAAACTTATACTGGAGAAATATGAAAAAAAACAACAACACATAAGATGATACTATGAACAATGATATGCCAAAAAATTTGACAACCTAGAAGAAATGGACAACTTTCCAGAGACATACAGTCCACCAAGACTGAACCAAAAAGAAATAAATAATTTGATCATACTGACCACTAGAAGTGAAATTGATATTTTTTAAAAAAAAACCCTCCCTACAAAAGTCCAAGGCCAGATGATTTCACAGACTAGTTTTACCAAATATACAAAAAACATATACTTAATCTTCTTAAACTCCTCCAAAGGAGTGAAGAGGCAGGAACACTCCTAATGACATTCCATGAGGGCTTCATCACCCTAATACAAAAACCAGACAAAGATACCACCAAAAAGAAAATTATAGGCCAATATATTTGATGAATATAGAGGCAGAATTTTTTAACAAAATTTTGGCAAACCAAATCCAACAACACATAGAAAAGATCATACATCACAACCAAGTAGGATTCATATCAAGTTCACAAGTATGTCTCAACATATGCAAACCAATATAATACATCACAGTAACAAAAGAAAAGATCAAACCACATGGTCATCTCAATAAATGCAGAAAAGTTGTTTGACAAAAATTCAACATCCATTCATGTCAAAAAAAAAAAAAAAAACTCTTACCAAAATGGGTATAGAGAGAAAATATTTTAACATAATAAAAGCCATTTCTGACAAATGCACAGCCAGTATAATACTCAACAGAGAAAAGCTGAAAGCCTTACCATTAAAATCTGGAACAAGACAAGAATGCCCACTTTGGAGTTCCCACTGTGGCTCAGTGGTAAGGAACCCAACTAGTATTTATGAGGATCTGGGTTCGATCCCTGGCCTCCCTGAGTGGATTAAGGATCTGGTGTTGCCATGAGCTGTGGAATAGGTTGCAGACATGGCTTGGATCTGGCATTGCTGTAGGCCATCAGCTGTAGCTCTAATTTTGACCCCCCAGCCAAAGAATTTCCATATGCTTCAAGTGCGGTCCTAAAAAGCAAAAAAAAAAAAAAGAAAAAAAAAATGTATGCCCACTTTCATCACAGCAATCAGACAAGAGAAAAAAATAAAAGGTAACCAAATCAGAAGAGAAAAGGTAAAATTGTCACTATGTGCAGATGACATGATATCATACATGGAAAACCTTAAGGACTCCACACAAAAACTACTCAATCTGATAAATTCATCACTATGGAAGAACACAAGATTAACTTTCAGAAATTGGTTTCATTTTTTTATACAAACAATGAAATAGAAAAAGTTTGTAGAAAAAATCCCTTTTAAAATCAAACCAAAAAAATAAAATATCTAGGAATAAACCTGACCATGCAGGTAACTTCTGTGCTGAGGACTATAAAATATTAATAAAGGAAATTAAATTGGACTCAAAGGAATTGAAAGGTATCTCATGATTTTGGATTGGAAGAATTAATATTGTTAAAATGACCATACTACAGACTTAATGTGATTCCTATCAAATTTTCAATGACATTTTTCATGGAAGTAGAATAACCCAAACCATTATATGGAATCATAAAAGACCAATAATTACTAAATAATTTTTAACATTATGACTATATATTTATTTAAATAGGAACAATATGCTTTTTAGTGAAAACAGAAAATTCAATTAGTATGATTAATATGCAAACATATGTTAAGAAAGGGAAATAAGAATATATAAAACTACTGTTTTCTAACAGCAACATGTTCTCAGATCCACCTCCTAGAGTAAGGACAATAAAAACAAAAATAAACAAATGGGACCTGATTAAACTTAAAAGTTCCTGCATATCAAAGGAAACCCTAAATAAAACAAAAAGACAACCAACAGAATGGGAGAAAATCTTTGCAAATGAAGAAACTGACAGGGATTAATCTCCAAAATTTATAAACACCATCTACAGCTCAATACAGAAAAAAAAAATCAACCCCATCAAAAAATGGGCAGAAGATCTGAATAGGCAATTCTCCAAAGAAGACATACAGATGGCCAAAAAACACATGAAAAGATGTTCAACATCACTAATCTTTAGAGAAATGCAAATCAAAACCACTATGAATTACCACTTTATACAGGCCAGTAACGTCCATCAAAACATCTATAAACAGTAAGTGCTGGAAGAGGCTGTGGTGAAAAAGGAACCCTATTACACTGTTGGTGGGAATATAAATTGGTGCAACCACTGTGGAAAACAGTGTGGAGCTTCTTCAGAAAACTAAAAATAGAATTACCATTTGATCCAGCAATCCCACTCCTGGGCATCTATTCAGACAAAACCATGACTCAAATAGTCATATGTATTCCAATGTTCATTGCAGTACTATATACAATAGCCAAGACATGGAAACAACCTAAATGTCCATCGACAGAGGAGTGGATCAAGAAGATGTGGTAGGTATGCTCAATGGAATATTACTCAGCCATTAAAAGGAAAGAAATAATAGCATTTGTAGCAACACGGATGGACCTAGAAATTATCATGCTAAGTGAATTCAGTAAGACAATGAGACACCAAGATCAAAAGCTATGATGTGGAATCTGAAAAAAAGGACACAATGAACTTCTTTGCAGAACAGATACTGACTCACAGACTTTGAGAAACTTATGGTCTCCAAAATAGACAGGTTGAGGTGTTGGGGGATGCACCGAGGGTTTGGAATGGAAATGCTATAAAATTTGGTTGAGATGATTGTTGTATAACTATAAATGTAATGCAAGTCATTGAGTAATTAGTAAATAAATTAATAAAAACCAGCTCAGTATTAATTATGCTGGATACTGATTCTGCCTGGCCTGCCTGGATCTCTGAAGTCATCAAACCCATCCCCCTCCTTGTCACCTTGGGAGTCTGGGCGAGGTGGAGTTAGTGAACAAATACAGTGTGTGCTCTTGGAGGAACCAGAGTGCTGGAAAAATCCCTGAGAGGCTTCCAAATGCCACGGAATGCTAAATACAAACAGGCTGGGACACAGGCAGGCTATTGTTTCTCTCAGACTCACAGCACTCTGCAAGGCCTCCCTTGTGCTCCTGCCTTCTGTCGGGGCTCACCCAAGGCCACGGCCCTTCTACTCAGAACCCTGAATTAAATTCCAGCTTTGATGCTACCCGTCATGTGAATTTAAAACTTTAATCTGTTTCTCCAAATTGCAATTTATTCTATCCACATAATTCAAAGAAATGATTCTTCTATATCAACTCTAGCCTGCCATGCAAATCTGATAATAATCAATACTGAAATTTTGTGGCACTTTACAGCTTATAAATCTCTCTTAATATCCATTACCTCATTTGGGTCTCCCTTTAGCCCTAGGTGTAAGAATTATGGAGAAGCATATGAAATTGCTGGTATTCAATTTTTTTTGATTGACAAAAATTGCATTTTCCTATGTTTCAGCTTAATATTTATGCTGTCATCCTCATTTTGCAGATGATGAAACTGCAGCTTTCACTTGCTGTGTGACTTGTCCAAGGTGTTTTAGTAAATGATGGAACGGGGACTATATATCTCTGATTCTGATTCCAGACATTGTTTGGTCATCCCACAGGTATTTATGGAGAGCCTGATATACACCAGGCATTTGTTGGATTCTAAATACACAGAGGAGAGCGCCCTTACCCTGTCTGCTTGGTCATGTGCCCAGAGTAGCAAGGAGCACAGGGAAAAGAGCCTTAGATTAGTACATACTGAGTGCTCACTCTGTGTCAAGCTCAATCCTGCTTTTATATTTCTGCTTCTGTATCATTTACTCATATATTCATGTTTTATTATTTGGAAACATAATTATTATTATTTATAAAAAATAAAACTACTGTAAAAAGCGCAGAAATAACAAAATAGAAAACAATGAAATTATTTACTAACAAGGGATGGGAGAACAGTGTATGTGACCCAGGGAAAAAGTCACTTCTCTGATTGTAGCTCCTCTTCTTGTACCATTTTATGGCTGATGTTAAGGAAGTTCTTTTAAAAATGTTTGGCAAATATCTAAAGGACACAGGAACCACATAGAAGAGGCTTTCACTTGCCAAATCTGAGAAACATTCAAACATTGCAGTAATTTTTGATGGTAATAAACTAGAAAGCATTCAAAATAAGAATTCATAACTTCAAATTATTGGTAGACATATAGATAATTAGATGGGTGATAGATTAGATAGGATGATAAATAGAAGAGATATGATAGATGATGAATAGATGATAGATAGATGATAGACAAATTAATCAGTACAGAAATAAGGGAGAATGTGAACTTACAGAATATTTATTGCTGACTAGTAAATGTAGTAGGATTGAAGCAATTGGAAAACCATTTTAATATCACAGTATAGATTTGTGTCCACAAGAATCATCAGTGGTTGCTGAATCCAGAGGGAGGGAATCTGGTTATTTGTATGAGCTGAAAGAGTCTCTGTAGTGAGAGCATATTAGTTGTACAGGAAGAGCACATTCCAATGTGTACCTGGGATAACACCTAGACAACATGGTCAAATTAAATTTACTATTAAGGGTCATATGGATATTGTGTGGCTTCATTCAATTCTCTTGCTTCTTTCAATTTTCCAAACTTCAATAAGCATGATTATTTAAAAATATTATATGACAATATCACATTATTTTGGTAGTCTTTGGTGCATTTAAAATTGTGTCCAATTTCCCTAACATGGCTTAAAAGATATTTCAGGACCTAAAATGTTTCTGGACTATGTCAGGTCAATTCTCTACATTGTTGTATTTTACAGTCAGTACTGAATATCTAGAATGTGGCATGTTCTTTCTACTCTACCTTTTCTCATATAGTGTTCCTTCTGCCAACAAAAATCTCTATATTCTATTGGGGCTTACCATGAGTCTACGATTCTTCTTTATCTCATTCCCTTTTTGTAGTTTCCTTGTAATGAAAAATTATTTGCTTTTCCTGGTATAAGTTTTAATCACCTCCTCTTTACCACATTCCTGAGAGAGGGAGTCCCACCCTAGGGTTGTGTCAATGTCTACGCAACATCCAACAATAGATAGATGAAGTGAACAGATATTTATTAGCCATATTTACTCATAGTTCATAACACTGTACACCATTCAGCGCCACACAAGGGCTGCACTCAGAAACAGAGAAAACAACCACAGGTTATATGATGTAGATTTTGTGGTATTGAGAGGTGGAGATGTTCCTCCATTTTCATGGGAAAATGTGATTTGTTCATGTGAATAATTCTGCAGGCCGGCAAAAAACTGAAACTTTCTGCTCAGGAATAAGTAGGAACTACCCCTGGTCTGTCTGATAAGGAGTGCTACTCAACCAAGGGACCTTATCTAGAGGAGCAAAGTGGAGGTGCGAACTTGTTTTTAGGCCATTCAAGCTTCTCCAAATTTTACCAGATGTAAAGAGAGAATAGCATATTACTTATTCACTAAAATTTGTCAGTTCCAATTTTCCTTACTCCCCAAATCATTCTACCTCTTTGAAAACACCACTTCTAATTAACTCAGCCATCTTCTGCACTCTTAAAGTATGCATGGCCCAAACTATTCTTTATAAAAATATTTTATACTTTGTGTTTTAGAAAAATTATATTTTATTTATTCTTACTCTCAAATCAACTTGTAATTTATTTCCCACAGTATTTTCCAGTATACTTTCATGAGTTAGTATTTGACAGGATGCCTATAATATTTGATACATATGTAAGATGCAATAATATTATAACCATATATGGTTTCATTTACCAAAACTTCCTAATGATACCAAATTGTCCTTTGTTTTAAACTTAGCAAAACACTGTTCATATCTCCCCATGATTCTAGTGGATTTTGATTTACCATCATTTGAAATATTTAACTATATAACTGCATAGAAGTTATGAATTTGAGTCAAAATTACTTGCAATGTGTATTTGCTTTGTGTATTATTTATAGTGTTTGAAACCTCTGAGGCAAAATGTACAGCTTCTTGTGTTATGATTACTTTTTAATAAAGACTTGAAACACTTTTTATTTGTGCTTTGAGGAAAAACAACTTCAATATATCTTTAAGATGAGTTTACTGACATTTCAAAGATGACATCCTAGAAAGACTTTTCTTTCAATTAATTTTAAAATGATATATTTACATCTTCCTCTTGAATTACTCTGAAATGATCTCAAAATTTATTGAAATTATGCTAAGTGTGATCATAACCTGACCAACTGATTCCTCAAAACATACCCCAAACTCTGTTTTTCAATCATTCACTAATATTTCATTAAATAATTATTTAAAGGGTTTCTGATTTGGATGTATATTCTGTTAAATGTTATGAATAAAGTGGAAAATAAGTTATATATGACTCATTTCTAAGAAACAAAAATCACTTGAACTATTAACTTACAGAAAATTTTCTTTGGAAGATCTCAGTCTCTTTGAAGTTTTTTTTTTAATATTATTTAACATGGACAAGCCACAGCATTAAGTTTTAAAAAGCATAATAGCTATAGGAATCCAATACCGGTCAGTAGAAGATATTCAAATATTCAAATATTTGATATATATATTCAAATATTCACAGCATTTGGATACACAGATCCCACATAAGTATCCAATTTTATTCTTCCTACTCTTAATATTATGTTCCCAACAGAATAATTTAATTTAGAGTAGATACTTTATGTAACTAGCATATTGTAATATTTTACTAGAAACACATCAAGAATGAGTAAATCTCACTAAATTTTGAATACGTTTTATGTTCTCATGTTGCCATTTTAAAAGTGATTATGCCCTTGATTGTTACAAAGTATTGTCAATATTAAGCCAAGATTATAGTTGCTCAGATACTCAGCATAATACAAGGCAGTTAAAAGAATATGCAGTGTTTTACAGTTCCCTGGTGAGCTCAGTCAACAGAAAACATACTAAACAAAAGAAAACAACAAAAAATAAATATTAACTATTTAAACAAAAAATTATAACCAGTGATCCCCCCCAAAAAAGATGTCTTTAAAAACCAACGCATAAGAACATAAGCAACCTGTTTTCAAAATATCATCCTTTTCTGCTTTTATGTGGCTTTTTAACTCTTGTGGAAATTACTATGAAAATGGCAGGACAAATCACATTGGGATAATCAGGGAAATGAAATAGTTGGTATATCATAGGAAAAGAATCCAATTATCTAGCTAACTTTGGGGACTGCTACAGTAATTGCCTGAATGTGATTACAGCACTACTTTTTATACAATTATATAGACATATTTTAGTTTGATTTGAAGTTACTATTTATTTTACAGTCACCTAGTCAACCAAGAAAAGATTTCAGAAGACAAAGAAAGTAGTTGAAAAGTACAAAAATAATTCAAAGGGTTGAAATAATATTTTGATAGATTAAATTTCACTCACACAGTGATTTGAATGAGGAGCTCCAAGAGAAATCATCTGGGTGCAAAGCTACCCTAAACAAATTTTGTGAATGCATTAGTTGAGCAATATACATGCAAAATGAAATTGACAACTTCAATGTAAAACTATTACCCAAGTATATTGTAAACCAGAGTCTATGAATTAGCTTTAAGTGGCTTATGAGATAGGGATTCCATTTATTTTTCCTATTTTTTTCCATTCTATGAAATATTTTAAGGTGATTCCACAAATGCCACAGATCTAAACCTTTTTAATATGTAAATCTTACTGTTGTTTCTTCTACTCAAATATGATTACAGTATGATTGCTCTGGAGAAGTTCACAATAGCTATATTATTTTCAAAATACAATTTAAGTTGGTCTTCAAAGATAGATACTGTGAGGTGTTTTTACCTTTAAGATGTTTTTAGGATATGTAAAATATACTGAGAGTGTGGTTATCAGATCCACATGGGCTACTTTACACAGCAATTGTGGCACTCCTTTCTCAATCACACTCTGTATATGGGTCCACAGAAGTTAATAAATCCATCACCTTCCCTTATCTGTCATCTGCTTACTCTTTATTTTTAGGGTGTTGTGTGCTTCCAGGGAGATAGAGGCAATGGGCAAGACTAATAGCCAAGGCCTGGTTGCTTGGCCCTTGACAGTGGCAGGGACCCATCAGAAGGTGGCCCAGGTTGCTCCTATTTGCAGGACCCTGTGAAGTTACGGTGATCATGCAAGTGTAGGTGGCACCTGAAGCATTTGGCAGTGGCAGCAGCAGGTGCATTCCCAGGGAATTGAGAGAAAAAATAAGTTATGCTTGGTTGCTTTTTGCTGGCCTCTAGGTGACTGGGGCCGCAGTTAGTGCCTGTTCACAGACTCCTTGGTGATGGGCCATGCCCTCTGGTGTCTGAGATGACTGCTGTAGTTTTTCCCCACTGCCTATAGACCATGTAAAAAGTGCCACATCATGCTTAACTCCCTGCTACCCTAGGCCCACACAAGAGGTATCCAGCAACCTATAACCTGAACGAGAGTCACCCCATTGCCTGTAGCCCTTGGAAGTGGTGCCTTGCCACCCATAGCCTATGCCAGAAGTGCCCCACCCTCTGAGGGTCCATGTATGTGCAGGGAAAAAAATTCCTGTTCCAGTCCACCCCTCCTCTTCTCACCCTCTCCAACAATGGTCCCTTGCTTCTCCTGCAGTCCCAGATCTCTTACTGGGTTCCCTTAGTTGTGGCACTCCTCTCCCAGGATCTGGTGCACCACTCCCTGGCACCTCAGGATGCTTCCACACAGCCACCATATTGCTCTCTCTGGAACTGACCTCCAGAGCCTGAGTCTCAGCACCCAGCCCCTTGCCCAAGTGTCTCAGGCTGTAGTATCCAGGGGTGGTGGTACAGATTATCTGTGCAGTTCTCACTCTGCTTTCCTCCTCAGTGAAGCTGCTGTGCTTTTCTCCCTGACTTTGAGGTCCCTCTTTCTCAGCTGAACTTCCCTTCAGTTAGGTGGCTTCCCAGGTGTGGGCGCCTTTTCAATGTAACAGCTCTCTCTTAGGAATGCTAGTCCCATTCTGATTCCTTTTCTTTCTCTCTTTTTTCATTTGTTCTACCTAATTATGTGGAGGGTTTCTTGGCCTTTTTGGAGGTTTAGGGTCTTCTGTCAGTGTTCAGTAGATGTTCTGTGCAAATTGTTCTACATATATATGGTTTTTTTGATGTGTTTGTGGGAGAAGGTAAGTGCTATGTCTTACTCCTCTGCCATCTTGATCCTCCCATCTATAAAATATCTTTTTTTCTTTATATTTTGAAAGAATATTTAATTTCTCTGTCAATGTTCAACAAATATTTTAAACCTCTGCAATATGTCAAAAGAAAAATTAATTTTAAAAGCCTTATACTGAAAGATATATCTAAATTAAAATGTATTGCAAATGTATTATAAAATGCAACTTCAGTCCTAGCAAATTAATTAATATACCTTATATGTCAAACACTGCTGACCTAATTCAGGCTTTGATAATTTCAAACAAAGACTATTATATTCATCTCCTAATTATTCTAGTTTCATGAATGCTTCTAATCCATTCTCCAAAACGCAAACTGATCTAACTAAAAGGCCATTATAAGAACCTGAAAAAAGGTGTATATGTAAAACTGAATCACTTTGTTAGATAGAAGAAATTATGACAACATTGTAAACCAACTGTACTTAAATAAAATTTAAATTTAAAAAAAAATTATTACCATTCCTACTTGTACTTTTTAAGTGACCTATCTCTCACTATGTATTGTTATTCTGGCTTTGAAATATTCTATTAACAAATATTTATATGTGGTATGATTATATGTTTATATATAATTATTATAGCAATATTTGGAGTAAAATCACTTGATATTTGTTGAAGACAGTTTGTACTCACTTATATGGGTCTAGGTTCAACAAATAATAGCACAGATTACTTGTATCCCTGATACCTGACAGATAATGTAAACCCAAGATAACTGCTTAAAATCTCCCTTTCAGTTTTAATTTGAAGGCATATGCTCTTTCTAGCAGAGTGCTTCAAAGAGTAGTTTATTCTTTCTATTAGATCTTGACTTCATCAAGTGAAAGAAGAGCATTAATGTATGTTCTCTTATGTGAATCTTCTGAAATAGTCTGAAAAGTTAGCAAGAATTACATTTGAATATGTGATTTTAGCCAGGAAAAGATTTGTAGTTTTCCTCTAGTTGTAAGGTTTCTTGACTTCAAAATGTTACAAACTGTAGATTATATATTTATGTGTCATATTAATATCAAATCAGACTGTAGCAACTACTGATATAAACCACAGTATCTAGGATAATTTGGTTTTCAGTTCTCCACTTTCACTGAGGATTACTATCATAAAAGGAAAAAAAGAAAACAAAACAAAACCACAACAGAACAATCCTTTCAAAAGCATTTTTCTGAGAGAGTTTTAGTGAAAATTTTACTCATTACATCAGTGCTTCCATGATGCTTCCCATATGAAAGATGTTCTGTACACACTCCACTACAGATTCAACAAATATTTGTTTTCTAGATAAAAGGGTATTTTGCTTTTATCCAGAAATATGTTGGTACATAAGGCAAACTGAATTTCTGCTCTTTTGAAGCCAAAAATTCTAGAGAAGGGGAGATATGCAAACTAGTGACGATATGTAAAAAGACAATATGCAAATATTTAAAATAAGAAGAGGTAGCAACTAGTTAATTTCCAAAATATTGAGTCAGTATATCTAAGTAGATGTCAGTTATACTGAGACTAGAATAGTATGAAAAAAGAGACATTAAAATATTAGGGAAAATTCATTATAGGCAAATGGAGCTGTTAATGAAAAGTCACTAAAATGGAAAGGGTTTTTTCATATCCCAGAACCAGATAGAAAACCAGAATTTCTGCAGCTTCATGGGATAGGGAAGAGTGAGTAGCAGATAATAAAATCTTGGACATCGACTGCAAGAGAATCAGAGAGGACACTAAAAATTTTTGTTTTGTTGCTTTTTAGGGATATATGTGTGGCATATGGAAGTGCCCAGGCCAGGGGTAAAATCAGAGCTGCAGCTACCAACCTATGCCACAGCCACAGTAACACAGGACCTGAGCCACATCTGTGAGTACACCACAGCTCATGGTAATGCTGGGTATTTAACCCACTTAATGAGGCCAGGGATTGAACCCTCATCTTCATGGATACTAGTCAGTTTCAATACTGCTGAGCCACAATGGGAACTCATGGACAATGTAAACCTTGATAAAGAGTTTATTCTAAATGAGATAGGAAATCAACAGAGGCTTTTCAGCAGGAGATATGACAAGATCTGATTTTTGTTTTAAATAGAACTCATTTTTTTTCTGTGAATAATAGATTTTATACAAGGAAAAGTACAAGGAAAGAGAGCACCAAGGTAGTTATAGAAGCATATCAAGACAGAAGTGATAGTGATTTGATGTTGAGTAACAGATGTGGAAATATACATGGTTTCATTCAAAATACATTTTGTAATTAGCATTTATTGAAACTGCTAATGAGTAGAGCCAGTGATATAAGGTGAAGGAAAAAAATCAAAGAAACTTAGGTTTTGCTTGGGTATCTGGGTGATTGGTAACGCCATTTAAGAAGATGTGAAAGGCTGGGCAAGGAATGAGTCTGCTAGAAGTGCAGACATCCAATTAAAAATATAAAGCATCCCTTTGCACATATGAGTCTTGAACTTAGTGTAGATATATAGATGCCATATAAATAACAATACTCATCCTATTTGTTAGAGATGAGTGGCAGAGTTTATGAATTACTCCAAAGTTTAGAGGTCAAGAAGAAGACAAGAAACTTGCCAAAGACACTGGGATAGAGCAGAGAGTGAGGTAGGAGAGTGTGGTGTCACAAAAAACAAAACAAAATAAAACAAAACAAAAAACAGAAAGCAATGTTTCAAGAACAAGACAATGATTACCTGTGTAAATAAGAGAAGCCATCATGGATTTAGAAACACAGAGGCCACATGTATCCTTTCATTTAAAAATATTTTTAAAATTGATTTTTATCTCATACCTGATTAAAAGATCAGAAAAATATAATTGATTCAATCAATTCAACCAAGTCTTGGGCATATATCCAGATAAAACCATAATTTGAAAAGAAATATGAACCCTAATGTTCATTGCAGCATAATTTACAATAGCCAAGACATGGAAACAACATAAATGTTCATCAAAAGAGGAATGGATAAAGATGATGTGATACAGTGGAATATTACTCAGCTATTAAAAATAATGAAATAATACCATTTGCAGCATCATGGATAGACCTAGAGATTATTATATTAGTAAAGTAAGTTGGACAGAGAGACAAATATCATATATCACCTATATGTGGAATCTAAAAAAGAATGAGACAAGTGAACTTATTTACAAAAATAAAGAAACAGACTTACAGTCTTTGAATACAAACATATGGTTACCAAAGGAAAAAGGTAGAGGGAGGTGTAAATTAGGAGTTTGGGATTAAAAGATACACCCTACTGTGTATAAAATTTATAGTCAACAAGGACCTACTATACCACACACAGAACTCTACTCAATATTCTATAGTAACTTAAATGGGAAAAGAACCAAAAAAAAAATGGTATACATATATGTATAACTGAATAATTTTGCTTTATATCTGAAACAAATACAACATTGTAAATCAGCTATTCTCCAATACAAAATTTAAAAAAGAAAGGAAAAAAAAAGAAAAATATTATTTTATTGAGAGGAAGCCAATTGTCTTTATATACCTAAACTTGTAGGTTACAGATATGACTCAGATCCCTCATTGCTGTGTCTGTAATGCAGGCCAGCAGCTGTAGCTCTGATTCAACCCCTAGCCTGTGAACTTCCATATGCCTTGGGTGTAGCCCTAAAAAGCAAAAATCAATCAAGCAATCAATAACAATAGAAACAAATAGAACCAAAGAAACAATTTGATAAGCAGATTAATCAGGAGAAAAATACTTTTGATGATAAAGGGCACATTTATTCTCTTTGGTGATCCTCCCATTTATTATAAAAATAATCTTCATGTTTCACCATTGACTACCATTAGGCATTAAATACATTTAGTTTCTAAATTTATATTTATTTATAATTAATAAATGTTATTTTTAAGAACATTTTTATGTTCACAGCAAAAGTGGGTGAAAACAGTTTCCTTATTGCCTTTGCCTCCACTCATGCACAACCTCCTCCAATATCAATATCCTGCACCTAAGTAGTACACTTGCTATGATTGTTGAGTCTACACCAACACATCACTATTACCTATAGCCCATAGTTTACATTAATGTTCAATTTTGGTGTTGTGTATTCAATCGGTGCCAACAAATACAAAACAATGGGCATCCATCATTGCAGTATCATACAGAACAGTTTCATTACACTAAAAATATTTTTGCCCTTCCTATTCATCTCTATTTTTCCCATAATCCCTGATAACCATTGATCTTGCTACTGTCTCCATAATTTCACTTTCTCCAAAATGTCATATAATTAGAATGATAGAGTATGGAGGATTTTTCAGATTGGCTTCCTTCATTTAGTAATATGCATTTAAGTTTCTTCCAGGTCCATTAATGGCTTGCTAGTTCTTTTATTTTTAGTGCTGCTTCATATTCCATTGTCTGGATATATCACAGTATATTTATTCATTCTCCTACTAGAGAGTATCTTCGTTGCTTCAAAGTGTTGGGAATTGTGAATAAAGCTGACACAAACATCTCTGTGTAGGTTTTAGTACACCCCTTCAATGTCCAAATTCCCATCAAAGGATTAGGCTTAGTACTCATTCAATACCAGTTTTCAATTGCTTTACTCTTGTTGTTTTTCCTATATTAAAGAGACTAGCAAGGACAAAACTGCTCAATATTATAGTATAAACTGAAGTCCATAGTGATTTTAAGAGGAACTATTAGAAAATTGTCTAAGTATTCCTGGGATTCAAATATATTGAGATATTAAATATTTAGCATAAAAACGTTATCAATTTTCTTATTGGCATATTTTCTACCTAATACAATATGTATGAATACAGATGCTTTTCCGTGAGACAAAATAAAGATAATTTTATCACAAAAATTTAACTTTTGTCAAAAATTGACCAAACTTGAAACATACATATTTCCTTTAATTTAACACTCAGGAAGGATTAATTGCTACTAAGTTTATAGCAACTCATTGAAATCAGTCACAGTGCAATTTTGATTAGTAAGAGTTAATATGAGCAGAAGAAAAAGAGATCAAAGAACATTTTAAGGCACATAATAATTATGGTAAGAGGATGACTGTGGACCGTCCAATTAGAAATTTTGAGAAGCTAGACAAGGGTGAAATGTTGCCAGGCCCTCAGTAACTGCATCATATATTTCAAAAGGTTGTATAAGGTCAGTTCTGTCTGTTCTTCCTCAACAACTAACATATGAAAATAACTGAAAAGTAGAGCATGAATTTAGCAAATTCATGGACTCCAGTATAAATAACATCTACTTCTGGACCTCAGCACAAACAACTCCAATAATGTTGAATCATCTGCTTCTGCTTAATTAGCCCATTACTTGCATCCAATGTGTCCACTTAAACAATAGACTAATTAGTTACAATATAATCCTATTTCTGTCAAAGGAAATGAACAGAAATCAACATTTCCTTTCTTAATATTTGAGTTCAATTTTTTCTACTTCCTGATTTGTGACTTATTCATGGCTACTCAGAATTTTAAAAGAAAAGTCCTGCAATGGATTTGGCCTTTTGATCTTCAATCAAGCAGCTTTATTTTAAGATCCCTTCCTAAAATATCAAAATTGCTCTGAACAATCGTTTTGATTGAATATTTTATAATTATCCCCAGTTCCCCTATTAGGATATAACTACTTTTTGAACTTGTTTACTTTCCCCATATGTGGATTGAACCTCTAGATTTTCAAATCTAAATATCCTATGATGAACAAGACAATGAGTAAAATTTCTTTGTAAAGGTATGCTATTAAAAATTTACTAATCTTTTTCAGGGCATCATAGTAACTGCAAGACTCCTTCTTAATGCTATATATAGAAGCATTGTCAAGATACAGTGCTTCGAATAGAATCTCCCCATTTTTTATGAGAAATCTGCATCAGACTTTTATCCCTACCAGCCATTGAAATGGCTCTGTCAAGTATTCAAGTGACTTTAATATTGCAATAGCTATTGGTCAGATCTTAGTCCAAATCTTATATGAGTCATCATTCATATTTGAACCAGAATTCTATGTTCTGATGTACAAATGCTTACCCTTGTTAACAATTTCCCTTGCAAATATGATAAGAATTGTAAACTTAATCTATATAAAAGTTAAATTTATATTTTTTCCCTAAACTTATTTATTCTGCAGATGTTCTTAGAAATCAGATAATGGCAACCATGTTCCTTTAATTCCTCTCATGCAAAAATTCTTGTGGTAGGTTTTTTTTTCTCTCTCTCTCTCTTTATCCAGCCATTCATCAAAAATTATCTTGGCATTATTTTCAAAAATTTTAAATTTTATCATGTCTTACATCCTCCAAGTTTATTCTCTGGTCCAAACCACCTATGTCTTTCACCTAGATCATTTCAAGAGTTTTAAAAATTCTCCTATTTCTGTTACTACCAAATTTATGCATGAATTTCTTCAGTTCTTTACTCACAATGTATCCTAGTGGTGAAGCCTTTCCTGGTAACTTAAAATTTCATCGAGTTACTCCATATCTCACATACATACACACACATTTAGCATTTTCTGACACTTTTATAAGCCTTTATTTCTCCATGTAACACTAATTTTTATCAACAGGCAGAGGATGAGAGTCTCTTGCACATTTGCCAAAGAAACAAAGAAGGAAGGATACATCTCCAAATTCTATGTTAATTAAAAGTATAAATGTTGTCTGCTACTAAATTTAATATTTGAGATAAAAATAAATTAATACTTTGATTTCAGCGTCATTGAATACACGGAACAACACATAGAGCCTCATTTTCATCTAGTCACATTTAAATGAAAAGAATCTGATTTGAGGAATTCCCATTGTGGGCTCAGCAGCTACAAACCTGACTATTATCCATGAAGATGCAGGTTTTATCCTCGGCCTCACTCAATGGGTTAAGTATCTGGTGTTACAGTGAGCTGCGGTGTAAATCACAGACATGGTTCAGAACCTACATTGCCATGGGTATGGAATAGGCTAGCAACTGTAGCTCCAATTTGACCCCTAGCCTATTAACTTCCATATGTGGCAGGTGGGCCCTAAAAAAAAAAGAATCTGACTCTAAGACTGAAATTCATATTGTACTGGGGAGAGACTATAAAGGTCTGTGGGAAAATTGAATGTATAAATTTACACAAGAGATGATCAGTAATAAATTTTTAATGGGAGTGGACTCTGTTTTTTTTTCCCATTAAAATATGGAGCCCTACCCACCTTCTAAAGTAATAACAATAAAAACAAAAATAAACAAATGGGACCTGATTAAACTTAAAAGTTTCTGCACAGCAAAGGAAAGCCTAAATAAAACAAAAAGAAACCCACAGAATGGGAGAAAATCTTTGCAAATGAAGAAACTGACAAGGGATTAATCTCCAAAATTTATAAACCAATCGACCCCATCAAAAAATGGGCAGAAGATCTAAACAGACAGTTCTCCAAAGAAGACATACAGATGGCCAAAAAACACATGAAAAGATGTTCAACATCACTAATCTTTAGAGAAATGCAAATCAAAACCACTATGAGTTACCACTTTACACAGGCCAGTAATGGCCATCAAAAAGTCTATAAACAGTAAGTGCTGGAAGAGGCTGTGGTGAAAAAGGAACCCTATTACACTGTTGGTGGGAATATAAATTGGTGCAACCACTGTGGAAAACAGTGTGGAGCTTCTTCAGAAAACTAAAAATAGAATTACCATTTGATCCAGCAATCCCACTCCTGGGTGGTTATCCAGAGAAAACCATGACCCTAAGAGACACATGTACTCCAATGTTCATTGCAGCACTATATACAATAGCCAAGACATGGAAACAACCTAAATGTCCATCGACAGAGGAGTGGATCAAGAAGATGTGGTACATATACACAATGGAATATCACTCAGCCACTAAAAGGAATGAAATAATGGCATTCGTAGCAACATGGATGTACTAGATATTTTCATGCTAAGTGAAGTCAGTCAGACAATGAGATGCTAACATCAAATGCTATCATTTACATGTTGAATCTAGAAAAAGGACACAATGAACCTCTTTGCAGAACAGACACTGACTCACAGACTTTGAAAAACATATGGTTTCCAAATTAGACAGGTTGAGGTATGGGGGATGCACTGAGGGTTTGGAATGGAATTACCATAAAATTTGGTTGTGGTGATGGTTATACAACTATAAATGTAACAAATTTCATTGAGTAATAAAAAATTAAAAAGAAACAAAAGAAACAAACAAACAAAAATATGGAGCCCTTCTCTTTCTTGAATCTGGCTTTGCCCAATGATTTATTTTGACTAAAAAAACAGGAAGTAAAAACGTTTAAATTATACAACAGGGCCTTAAGCATTTTGCAGGTCCTATCTTTGCCATTACAAAATTCCTTTTTGAACTCAAATCCAATACTTCAGGAATGTCTAACACCCATATGCAAAGGCTGTTGTGGAGGATAACAGAGACTCCTGGCCTGCAGGCCCATGTAATGTCCTAGTTAGTAGCAAGTGAATAATGATACTTTAAAGTGTTTATCCATGCCAGTCCTTCAACTAACACCACATAAATCAGAATAACTATCAAGTTAACCCACAGAAATATGATCTATAATAAATTGTTGGTATTTTAATTCCTCCCAACTTATTTTTAGGGCTGTAGATACTACATATGGAAGTTCCCAGGCTATGTGTTAAATCAGAGCTGCAGCTGCAGGCCTATGCCACAGCCACAATAATGCCAGAACTAAGCTGTATCTGTGACCTACACCACAGCTCACAACAATGCTGGATACTTAGCCTATTGAGTGGGGCCTGGGATTGAAACCACATTCTCATGGACACTAGTTGGGTTTGTTTCTGTTAAGCCACAACAGAAACTCTTAAGCCATTTTTTGAAATGAATATTTTAATCACATAGCAATAATTGACTGAAAATGTTATTCAGGGACCCAGACCTCCTTCTATTTTGTTTTTCTGCTCTCTTCTAGAAACATGGTGTCCTTCTAAGAATTCTCTATGCCCAGGAAGGAGATGAAGGAATAGAGGAAATAGAAAATCAAAAGGGAGATATTTTAGGACCCCTACATGAATGTAGCATAAATTTTTTCCCCTTATACCACTAGCCAGAAATTGACCAATAAGGCCAAATTCAGCTACTAAGAATCTCAGGAATTTAGTACATCCGAAGGAAGAATAATCTTTAGCATTTTCAACAAGATAGAGAACAAGCACAATATTATTTTCTTTCCCATAATATAGCAAGCAAAATTATCTGCAAAGTATGATGGTAAATATATCAAAGTAAGTTGCTTGGGCAAAGGATTATTAATTTGAAACAAATCTTTGTTGGAATGAATGAGAACAAAATTTGGAGATTTTTCTTAAATTCACTTGTTATTGTAGAAAATAACTTTATAATGACACTGATATGAACAGTTTCTTCAATCAATACTCTATGTAATTCATGGGCAATTAAAGAAAAAAATGAGAATGTGTCACTGAACTCAAGTTGAGTTTATGGAAAATTATGTTGGATATTCAAGGAACAAGTGAGAGAACTTCCCTGGCTAGAGAGCTGGCATATCATGTCAAGATGGCATGACATGTCACAGAAAATTTAATCAAGACAAGGGGCACAAAGATTAGTAACATGACATAACAAAACTATCATTGAGGTAAAATATCACATCTAGTGGGAGTAATCAAGTGGAAAATCAATGAAGAGATTAATATTGGAAGCCACAAAATTAATTATTATATAGGTAGTAAAATTATAGATATTGATGAATTTGTCCAACTATTCATATAAATATATATACGAAAAATGTATAAACCTGTATAGATCATAGCTACAGATATTGAAATAATTCAAACTTATTCTAAAACTTGTAATAGAAATTTTTAATACATAGTGTCAAATTTTAATAGAATTAGTAAAGGGTGAGGATAAAAGTACATATTTTTAATTATGTGAAATAATGATTTAAAAAGAGATATTGGATATGAGATTCAAAAGAAGAAATCATCTTTAGGTGGTGAGAGATGATCTATCAGTCACAGTGGAAATTCATTTAATGGTGACCTAATAAAGAATTTCCACCTCCAATGCCTGAAACAAAAAATAGCTGTGGAATTTTGAATTGTATGTATATTTCTGCATGGTTGCATTGTTAGGGCTTTCTGATAGATATTTACTGAATCTTGGGCCCAGGACTAAAAGAATAAGCCTTGCAATGTACTTCATGACTGATTAAATAGAAAATTCTACAGAGATTCATCTCACAGAGATATATTTTACATTTCAAAGGGAGTGGGACTGGCATTCGGGGCATAACTTTCCCTTGAAGATATTTATTTACATTCTAAATTAGAGAAGGAACTTGGGTTCTTGCTTTGGAGCAAAGTTTTCTTTCTTTTAGGAAGGGAGGGGAAGACATATATAAGCAAATAGCAGTTTATTTCTTTGGTCCTCATCGATAGTACAGACCCTGATATGTGTAGGATAGCATAGAATTCTTAGCATATTTCCCTAGAATAAGAACTATAACAATAGAAGATGATGCTATTATTATACAAATATTAAAATCATCTGTCCAATATAGAAATCTCATGTATTATTAGGATAATATTAACAAAGTAAATATTAAAAACAGAGGGTATAGAGTGAACATATCTCAATTATAATAAAATTATTGATCACAAATGCAGAGACAATATAATAATAGTGAAAAGTTGAAAGTCTTCCTGAGAAAATCTGAAATAAAAGAAGGATGTCCACTCTCACAACTTCTATTCAAAATAGTATTGGAATTCTAGTCACAGCAATCAAGCAAGATAAAGAAATAAAAAGTAACCAAATTGGAAGGGAAAAGTTAAAATTGTAATTATATGTGGCTCATGTGACACAGTATATAGAAAATCCTAAAGATGCCTGGCTATTGCCACTGCCAAATGTTCCGGGCACTTCCTAAAACTGCCTGAAACTCATTACACTTTCCAGGTCCATGCAAACAGGAGTAGTTTTTGCCACCTTCCAGAGGTCCTTGCTACTGTTAAGAGCCCAGCAACCAGGCACTGACTATTAGCCCTACCCATTGCCTCCTTCTCTCTGGAAATACACTCAGCACCCTGGGAATATCAGCCTGCTCACACTGAAGAAAGAGACAGCAAATACCCAAATTCCCACACCAAAAATAAAGTTACCCACCCACAAAATATAAAGGGACATTCTTCATAGAAATAGCCATCTAGACCATAGCAGTCGGTTTCCCTAAACTCACAGAAAAAGAAACATATAAATGAAAAATCATGAAGCTTGGGAGCCATTCCCAGTTAAAAGAACAGGAGAATTCACCTGAAGCAGCAAACAGTGGAACAGACCTCTGCAGTCTGATAGACACTGAGTTCAAAAGGGAAATAGCGAAAATACTGAAGGAATTAAGGGTGAATATGAAGGAACTAAGAGCTGATATAAACAGTAATGCAGATTAATTTAGAAAGTAACTAGATAAGGGAATTCCTCTCTTGATGCAGTGGAAATGAATTCGACTAGGAACCATGAGGTTGCGGGTTGGATCCCTGGCCTCACTCAGTGGGTTAATGATCTGGCATTGAGTTGTGGTGTAGGTTGCAGATGTGGCTTGGATCTGGCATTGCTTTGGTTCTGGCATAAGCTGACAACAATAGCTCTGATTAGACCCCTAGCCCGGAAACCTCCATATGCCACGGGTGTGGCCCTAAAAGATGAAAAGCCAAAAAAAAAAAAAAGTAACTAGATAATATTAGGAAGAGCTAAGAAAAAATAGAAAATTCATTAGCAGAGACAAAAACTGAATTAAAGGCAATAAAGACAAAATGAATAAGGCAGAAGAATGAATTAGTGATTGGGAAGATAGAATAATGGAAATAACTCAATCAGGACAGCAGACAAAAAACCAAATGAAAAAACATGAAAACAATATATGAGATCTATGGGATAATATAAAGCAGGACAATCTATGCATAATAGGGATTCCAGAAGGAAAAGAAAAAGAAAATGGGGTTGAAAATATATTCAAAGAAATTATGTCTGAAAACTTTCCAAATACAAAGGAAACAGATATCAAGATACAGAGATTGCAGAGGGCCCCAAACAAGTTGAACCCAAATACCCACACCAAGACATATTATAACTAAAATGACCAAAGTTAAAGATAAAGAGAGGATTCTAAAGGTAGCAAGAGGAAAATAAAGCATTAATTATAAGGGAACCCCCATAAGACTATCAGGTGATTTCTCTACAGAAACACTACAGTGCAGAAGAGATATATTCAAAGTTCTAAAAGGGAAAAAAAAATTGCCATATAGAATACTCTACCTAGAAACAATATAATTTAAAATAGATAAATGAAGAATTTCCCCAACAAAAACTAAAAGAGTACAGCAATATTAAATCCATCCTAAAAGAAATACTGAAAGAGCTTCTCTAAATAAAAAAAAAAAAAAGTAAGAAGAAATAGGATGGAGGAGATCAAAATTGGTAGGTGATCATTTGAATATGCCAGCATTCAGATCTAAAAAAAATAATAACTATTGTAAAAGTGATGAAAAACACAAGGAACACCAAAAGGACAAACATGAAGATGTTAAAAAAGGACTTCAAAATCATTGACTGTGCGGAAGGAAAGTAAGAAAATCTAGACTCCTTTTTTATAATGTGTTTGGGCATAAATTACTATCAGGCTACAGCAAGCAGATATAGAAAAGGGTTAAAATTCTTGAAAAATGGACAACCACCAATGACAATCAAATATTACATTCACAAAAATTAAAAAGAAAATTACACAAGCATAAAATAAATGGAAATCATCCAACCAAAGAAAGAAAGGAACAAAGGAGGAACATATAATCAACTGGAAAACAAGGCTTAAGATAGTAATAAATACATATTTATCAATAATTACCTTGAATGTCAATGGACTGAATGCTCCAATCAAAAGACACAGAGAGGCAAATTGGATAAAATGCAAGATAAAATGTAAATATGCTATTTACACGAGATTTACCTAGGGCAAAATACACAAATAGCTTGAAAGTGAGGGAATGGGACAAGATACTTCATGCCAATTAACAAGACAGGAGAGTAGGCATTGCAATACTCTTATTAGACAAAATAGACTGTAAAATGAAGGACTCAAAGAAAGACCAAGAAGGACATCATTTAATGATAAAAAGATCCATTCAAAAAGAGGATATTATAATTGTCAATATATATTTCCTTAATATAGGAGCACCCAAATACATAAAACAAATACTAACAGACATAAAGGGAGAAATTGATGGGAACACAATAATAATAGGAGATTTAACACCATACTCACATCAATGGACAGATCCTGTAGACAGAAAGTCAATAAGGCAATAGAGATCCTATACGACACAATAGAAAAGTTAGACTCCATTGATATTTTCAGGACATTACATCCAAAATATCAGAATATACATTACTTTCAAGTGCACATAGAACATTCATAGAACCACATACTAGGGCACATAACTAACCCAAACAAATTTAAGAACATAGAAATTATTTCAAGTATCTTCTCTGACCACAATGACATGAAACTAGAAATCAACCACAGGAAAAGAAATGAGAAAAAAACTGACTGCATGGAGACTAAAAAAACATGCTACTGAAAAACCAATGGCTCGATGAGGAAATAAAGAAATTAAAAAATACCACAAGACAAATGATAATGAAGACACAACCATTCAAAATCTTTGGGATTATGGAAAATAAGTGCTTAGAGGGAGGTTCGTTGTGATACAGGTCTTCCTCAAAAAAGATGAAAACTCTTAAATCAACAACTTAACCTACCACATAAATGAATTAGAAAAAGAAGAACAAATAAATGCTAAAGTCAGCAGAAGGCAAGAAATCATAAAGATTGGAGAGTAAATCAATAAAATAGAGATTCAAAGAACAATAGAAAAAAATCAATAAAACCAAGAGCTGGCTCATTGAAAAGGTAAAAGAAATTGACAAACCTCTGGCCAGACTCACAAAGAAGAGGACAGAAAACACTCAAATGAACAAAATAAGAAATGAAAAAGGAGCAATTTAAATAGATACAGCAGAAATACACAAAACTATAGGATAATACTATGAAAAAATATATGCCAACAAATGTGACAACCTGGAAGAAATGGGCCATTTCTAGATACTTATAGTCTGCCAAAAGAATCAAGAAAAAATCAATAAAATAAACAGACAAATCACTAGAAATTAAATTGAATATGTAATAAAAACATTTCCTACAAATAAAAGTCCAGAACCAAATGCCTTCACAGGAAAATTCCACAAAAAACACAAAGAATTTACACCTATCCTTCTTAAACTTTTCCAAAGGGTTGAAGAAAAAGGAACACTCCCAAAGACATTCTATGATATCACTATCACCCTAATACCAAAACCAGACAAAAATACCAAAAAAGAAAATTATAGGCCAATAGCTTTGATGAATATAGATGCAAAAATTCTCAACAAAATTTTAGCCAACTGAATCCAGCAACATATTAAAAAGATAATATACCACAACAAGTGGGATTCATCCCAGGTTCACAAGGATGATTCAACATGTGCAAATAAATCAACCTCATAACCAACATTAAAAAAAAAGTTAAAAATCACATGATAATCTCAATAGATGGAGAAAAAGCATTTGACAAATGCCAAAATCCATTCATGATAAAAGCTTTTACAAAACTGAGTATAGAAGGAACATACCTTAACATACTAAAAGCCATTTATGACAAATCCACTGCAAATATAATACTCAATAGAGAAAAGTGGAAAGCCTTTGTGCTAAAATCTGGAACAAGACAAGGATGCCCACTCCCACCATTTTTATTCAACATAGTTTTGGAAATCCTATCCACAGTAAACAGACAAACAAAAGATATAAAAGTTATCCAAATTGGAATATGAGGTAAAATTCTCACTGTATGCAGATGACGTGATACTATATCTAGAAAACCCAAGGAATCCACACAAAAACTACCTGAACTGATCAATGAATTCAGCAAAGTAACAGCATACAAGATTAACATTCAGAAATTGGTGGTATTGATGTATGCTAATAATGAAATATTAGAAAAGGAATATAGAAATACAAAACCTTTTAAAATTGCACTCAAAAAACTAAATACCTAGGAATAAACCTGACCAATGAGGTGAAAGACATATGCCGAGAAGAATAAAACACTAATCAAGGAAATAAATCAGTATTCAAAGAAATGGAAAGTTATTCCATACTCCTGTGTTGAAAGAATTAATATCATAAAAATGGCCATACTGCCCAAAGCAATCTATAGATTCAATGCAATCCCTATCAAATCACCCATAACATTTTTCACAGAACTGGAAAAAAAATCCAAAAATTTATATGGAAACATAAAGGTCCCAGAAATGCCAAAGTAATCTTAAGGAATGAAAACCAAGTAGGAGGCATAACTCTCCCAGACTTCAGGAAATATTACAAAGCCACAGTAATCAAGATAGTGTTGTACTGTTACCAAAACAGACATAGAGACCAATGGAACAAACCCAGACACCTATGGCCAATTAATCTTTGACAAAAAGGCAAGACTATAAAGTGGGAAAAAACAGTCTTCTCAAGAAGTGGTGCTGGAAAAACTGGATAGCTGTATGTAAATCAATGAAACAAGAACACATCCTCAAGGTATGCACAAAATAAACTAAAAATGGCTTAGAGATGTAATCATAAGACAAGATACCATTAAACTCCTAGAAGAGAACATAGACAAAACATTCTCTGACATCAACCATAAAAATGTTTTCTTAGGTCAGTCTCCCAAGGCAACAGAAATAAATGCAAAAATAAACCAATGGGAATTAAAAAAGTAAACTAATCAAACTGACAAGCTTTTGCACAGAAGAGGAAACCATTAAAAAAAAAAAAAGACAGTGGGAGAAAATAGTTTCAAATGATGCAATGGACAAGGGCCTAATCTCTAAAATAGACAAACAACTTACAGAACTCAACAGCAAAAAATCAAAAGCCCAAGTGAAAAATGGGCAAAAGACCTGGAGAGACATTTCTCAAAAGAAGATATACAGATTGTCAATAAGCACATGAAAAAATGCTCAACATCCCTGATTATTAGAGAAATGCAAATCAAAACTACTATGAGGTACCAACATCTGTCAGAATGGCCATCATTAGTTTACAAAGAACAAATGCCAGAGAGGGTGTGGAGAATAGGGAACCCTCCTTCCCTGTCAGTATGAATGTAAATTGTTAAAACTAATGGGAATTAAAAAAGTAAACTAATCAAATGAAAAATAGTATGGAGGTACCTCAGAAAACTAAATATAGAACTAACATATGACCTAGCAATCCCACTCATGGACATGTATCCAGATAAAACTTTCCTTGAAAAAGAAACAGACACCCGTACATTCATTTCTGCACTATTCACAATAGCAAGATATGGAAACAACCTAAATGTCCAATGACTGATGAATGGTTTAAGAAGATGTGGTATATATACACAATGAAGTGCTACTTGGTCATAAAAAAATAACAAAATAATGCCATTTACAGCCACATGGATGGAACTAGAGACTCTCATACTAAGTGAAGTATGCCAGGAAAAAAATACCATATGATATAATTTATATCTGAAATCTAATATATGGCACAAATGAACCTTTCCACAGAAAGGTTCCACAGTCTTGGAGAACACACTTGTGGTTGTCAAGGGGGACGGGTAGAGAGTGGGATCAACTGGCGGTTTTGGGTTAGAAGATGCAAACTATTATATTTGGAGTAGATAAGGAATGAGGTCCAGCTGCGTAGCACAGGGAACTATATCTAGTCATTTGTGGTGCAACATGATGGAGGATATAGTGAGAAAAAGAAATACATATCTGTATGACAGGGTCAATTTGTTATACAGTAGAAACTGACTGAACATGATAAATCACCTATAATGGGAAAAACAAAAATCATAAAATAAAAAATATATAAAATAAAATACTTAAGAATAACCTGATCAAAGAGATGAAAGACATAGCCTTAGAACAAGAAAACATTAATAAAGGAAATTAAAGAGGATTCAAATAAATGGAAAGATATCCCAAGATATCCTCTTCAATTGGAAGAATTAATATTGTAAAATGGCCATATACTACCCAGACCTTATATAGATTTAATGTGATCCCTATCAAATTACCCACAACTTTTTTCACAGAACTAGAACAAATACTCCTAAAATATATATGGAACCTTAAAAGACCTAGAATGGTCAAAGTAAACCTGAGGGAAAAGAACAAAGCAGGAGGCATAACCTTCCCAGACTTCAGGCAGTACTACAAAGCTACAGTAATCAAATGGAGTGGTACTGCCACAAAAACAGATATATGGATCAATGGGACAGAATAGAGAGCCCAGAAATAAACCTACATACCTACGGTCAATTAATCTTTGACAAAGAAGACAAGACTATTCCATGAGAAAATGACAGTATTGAGGAGGCAGTGCTGGAAAAGTTGTAAGTCATGAAGTTAGAAATCATCCTCATATCATACACAAAAATAAACTCAAAATGGCTAATGACTTAAACATAAAATATGACACTATAAAAATCCTAGAGGAGATCAATATAGAAACCATTCTCTGATGTAAATCATACCAGTGTTTTCTTAGGTCAGTATCCCAAGGCAATAGAAATAAAACAGGTATAAACAAATGGTACCAAATGAAACTTATAAGCTTTTGCAAAGCAAAGGAAATCATAATCAAAATGAATAGACAACCTATAGAATGGGAGAAAATACTTGGAAAGGATGGGACTATCAATGGTTTAATTTCCAAAATATGAAAACAGCTCAAACAACTAAATAACAAAAACCAAACAACCCAATTGAAAAATTGGCTGAAGACCTAAATAGACATTTCTCCAAAGAAGACATACAGATGTACAATAGGGGTATTAACAGATGCTCAACATTGCTAATTATTTGAGAAATGCAAATCAAAACTATAATAAGATTCCACTTCACACCAGTCAGAATGACCACCATTAAAAAGTCTACAAATAACAAATGCTGGAGAGGGTGTGGAGAAAAGGGAACTCTCCTATGTTGTTGGTAGGAAGGTAAATTTGTTTAGCCACTATGTAAAATAATATAGAGGTCCCTCAGAAAACTAAAAATAGAATTACCATATTATTCATCAGTCACACTCCTGGGCATATATCTGGACAAAATTTTAAATCTAAAATATACATGCTTCCCTATGTTCCTAGAAGCACTTTTTTCAATAGTGAAGACATGGAAGCAACCTAAAATCCATAGATAACACGAATGGATAAGGAATATGTTGTACACCTACACAATGGAATACTACTCAGCCATAAGAAAACAAAATATTTTCATTTGCAGCATCATGGACCAGCTAGAGATTTTCATACTAATTGAAGTCAGGAAAAGATAAATACCATATAACTTACACATGGAGTCTAAAGTATGATACAGATGAACCTATCTACAAAACAGAAACTGACTCACAGACATAGAGAACTGTCTTAAGTTTACTGAGGGGTAAGAGAGGTGATGGAAGGATGAACTGGAAGTATGGGTTAGTAGATACAGGTAATTATATATGGAAGGAATAAAAAACAATCTCCTATTATATAGCACAGGGAAATATAGTAATATCCTGAGATTATTCATAATGGAAAATAATATTTAAAAGAATATATATAATACTTATATATTAATCAATTTGCTCTAGAACAAAAATTAACACAACTCTGTAAATCAACTATAGCTTAATTTTAAAAAAAACCTAACAGCAGTATAGCAGGAGAATGCTATTTCATTTATTATCTATAGGACATGGGAGAACAATAAGATATACAAGACATACAGGAACTTAACCACAGAATAGAGATTCAGAAGGTCAGTGTGAAATGTTTTGGATAAGGATGGGGAAGCACAAAAAAGTGTCGGAAAGATACTCTAAGATGGAATAAATGACCTTGGGTAGTGTCAAATGTAGTTGGTTACTGAAAGTGCCCCAGATATGAGACATCATTAAATAAGTTATATTCAAGTTTACAACAGGAACTGATACACAGTTTTATGACATAATTAATCATAACAACTTGAATATTATTGAGAAAGCGTTGTGTCTTTAAAAATGTCTCAGACAGCTGCAAAAAGGGTTTATTTAATTTCTCTGAATATTGACCTTGTAGTGAAAAAAAACAGGAATTTCTAGAGTGAAACATGTCAGAATTGGTCTGGTTTACATTTGTCTATAATTCAAAGGGCATCATAGCCAGATCCTATTGTACTCTGAGAAAATGGGATTTGTTTGCAAGACTGGATGATTAGGTTTGCCATAGTGAAGAAGGGTAACAGAAATATTATAGACATGGGACTTGATGGATAAAGACATGTGCTACAGTACTTTTGTTATACACTGGAAAGAATTTCAGGGTTAAACCCATGAGTTATTTTCAGAAAATTCTCTTTGTAAAGAGTGAGTTTTCTTTATGTGATTTTCCCTGAACCAAAATACCAAATCACTCTACTCTAACAATGAAGTTCATAACTAACCTCAAGTTGGAGAAAGCTGAAGAGATGGTTTCTTCAACCTTGGTTCTGTCTGCATTGTCAATGAGAAACATGGGTGGATTCTTTAAAAATGAATAAAAACTACATTTTATTAAAAACAGTTCTTAAGACTTCAAGGTTGTCATAAGGATTAATAATCCAATTTGTTGAGGTACTTACAACAATGTGCAATCTTATAAGAGTTGAGTGAAAACAATGTAAGAAGTCTTTTATATTTCATCTGAAATATAAAGAAGCTGGTATTTATTTATTTTTATTTTCTTTCTTTTTTTTAATGCCTGCAGTTTATTTTTTTTAATTTTTTTATTTTTTTGTCTTTTTGCTATTTCTTTGGGCCGCTCCCACGGCATATGGAGGTTCCCAGGCTAGGGGTCGAATCGGAGCTGTAGCCACCGGCCCACGCCAGAGCCACAGCAACACGGGATCCGAGCCACGTCTACAACCTACACCACAGCTCACAGCAACGCCGGATCATCAACCCACTGAGCAAGGGCAGGGACCGAACCTGCAACCTCATGGTTCCTAGTCGGGTTCGTTAACCGCTGTGCCACTAGGGGAACTCCCCTGCAGTTTATTTTTAATATGTTATGTAGTTACAATCCAAGAGATTCAAAGGGACTTTGACAGTGTGTGGGAGTTAGGTTAGATATAAAATGCAATGGAGTAAAAAGAACTGGCTAAATTGAGGGAGATAAAAAGGGTTGATACATAAGAGAAGAATGAAATGTTGCCATTTTGTAAAGATGTGCTTAGAGGTAGAGGGTATTTAGCGAAATAGTCAGGGAAAGACAAGTAACTATAATATCACTTATAGGTGGAGTCTAAAAGATGACACAAATGAACTTAGATACAAAACAGAAACAGACTCACAGAAAACAAACTTGTGGTCACCAAAGGGGACAGATGGGGCAGAGATGAACTGGGGCTATGGGATTGGCATCTTCACACTGAGGTCTGTGGAATGATTGGGCCACAGGGACCTGCTGTCCAGCACAGGGAACTCTCCCCATTATTCTGTGATCATCCATGTGGGAAAAGAATCTCCAAACCAAACCAAAGGTAGATGGTAGTTCAGTTTCTTCACTCCAGAAGCCTCATGACGAGGGTCACTGGTGTCATCAGAAAAAGTCTCTCTGACTTCCTTGGAGCAAAATGAGCTCTGGAAGCTGCTAGGGTTCCCCACTTCCCCTGGCTGGGGTTGAACTGCCACAGGCATGGACGGGCTCCTGGCCAGTTTGCCAAAATTGTAGGTCAAACAAGCTGGAAGGATAGAGTTTGGGGCAGAGAAAGGTTTACTGCAGGGCTGAGCCAGGAGATTAAGTCACGAAGCTGGTATTTAGTTCACATCCTGTGGCTTGGGAAGGAAATATATTTGAGGTTTCAGTTTTCTATGATAGCAATTGTGTGTGTATGTGAGTTTGTGTGTGTTTGCATATGTGTTCTGTTTGTTTCTTCAGATTTGATTTCCCCAATAGAATTATTCTAGATTTTTATTTTAATACAAAAATCTTGTCTCATTATTCAAAATAATATATCAGAAAATACACTCATATTTCTGGGATTCCTACCTAAGTTCAATGGCCACAAACAATTAGCATCTATGATAAAATTTTACATATTATCATTTAAGTTACCTGTAAGTGTACATCAATACTCCGTTTCAAATATTTGTGAGATTTATATTAAGAATTGTATTAAATTTGAAACTGGTCATACACATAGTTCAGAAGAAACAAAACGAAATGTTTAGGAAGGTTTTGCATGAAATATGCAAATTAATTAAATGGAGAAATCAAAATTTAAACTTAGTTTAGCTTTCCACTTGTGAAGAGGTATAAAAGTTAATTTTACTAATTAAATTTAGTAAATGTTAGTTTGAGTTTCAAGTATGAGTTTCAAATAAAAGTAACCAATGTACGAAAAAAGTTTTTATGTCCTTCGACAAAAGCATAAAGTCAGTAATAACCCCAGTGTGTCAGATTTCAACGTAGCATATTATGACTTAACTCCATAATTCTCATTTTGGCTAATTGACATCAGGCAGTTAAACTTACTATACTACACTAAAAACGAAATAAGTACAATATCAAAACATGCATATGCTCCAATATCCTATTGCTGTCCTTAGATTTTACTCACCAGGACAAGCTTCACTGAAGTTGAAAGCCCTTTGAACTTTCTGCTTTGAACAGTAAATGGACAGAAGAGGAAAATAGGCTGTGTGGGTAAATGACTTGCTGTCCTCACATATTAGTTACCTACACACAGTATTATATTTTTATTTCTGTGTAACAAATTAACTTCTTGTTGTCTTTTGCAGGATGTCGCTTTCAGGTCCTAAAGTCACTGGCAGTTCTTTGCCATGTAGCTTTCTCACAGACCCTCTCAAATCATGGCAGCTTACTTCAAGGTCAGCAAGATAATCTCTCTCCCCAATTTTTTAAGTCGAAGTTTTCTAAAAATAAACTTAGTAATTTAAGTGACCCTTCCATTACATTTACTGCATTTACCACTGACTAGAAACAAATTTCAGGTTTCAGGACACTCAAAAGGAGAGGATTCTACAAGGATTATCCAAGGATTTATTAGAGTTTACCTTATGGAGTGTTAGACACAATTGCCATATCTGCCCAAGTCAATCCATTTTTTTTTTGTCTTTTTGCCATTTTTTGGGCCACTCCAATGGCATATGGAGGTTCCCAGGCTAGGGGTCGAATCGGAGCTGTAGCCACCGGCCTACACCAGAGCCACAGCAATGCGGGATCCAAGCCGCGTCCACAACCTACACCACAGCTCATGGCAACGCCGGATCCTTAACCCACTGAGGAAGGCCAGGGATCAAACTCAGAACCTCATAGTTCCTAGTCGGATTCGTTAACCACTGCGCCACAATGGGAACTCCCAAGTCAATCCATTGTTAATTATTCCTTCATTCCATATCAAATGGAGACTCATCATTTTATTTAAACTTTTCCTTTTTTCTTTTTTTAACTTTTGTATTAAATTATAGTTTAACTATAGTTATATGTATAGTTAACTATAATTATAGTTAATATATAAATGTCAAATATTAAATTATATTAAATTTATATATACTAAATATTAAATTATATTAAAGTTATATATATGAATATAGTTATCTATAGTTAAACTATAATAAAAAAGTTAAAATATAAAAGGACTTCCCGTGTAGCTCACAACTTTTCCATTTTTCAATTCTATTTTTGAATTTCCTTTTATTTCATTATAATTTTCATCATTATTTTCCTTGTGGCTTTTAATATTTTTTATGGTGCATAGATATATGAATTATATTTCACTAAACCTTATCAGAGGACATATTTCTTCTTAATCCAGTAGCTTTATTTTTTCCTTCAAATTATTTCTGTAAATCACCACAGCCCAATTGGATAATATGCATCTATCAAGCACGCTTATGTCCTACAAATTTCTAGGATTATTCTCTTCTAATTCTTTACAAAAACACATGAATTTATTATGATGACACCTGGCCAATAAAACAAAGTTTCTGGAGATTTTATCATGATTGATGCATAATCCATTTAATTTTTTTAAATCTAAAAATATCTGAAAGTTGCTAGGAAATTACTTGACTAGGTTGTATTCTTCTATTTTTGACAGAGAGAAGGTGATGAAATTAATATTTGATTCTTTTTGGATGAGTGAACATAAAAATAATTTACATCCATCATTAATACATTTATACCAAGATAATGGAAACATAAAAATTATTTTCTTTTGTCAAAATTTCAGTATTACAAAATTCAATATATATAATTTATTGTTCGATCCTATAAAATTAGTTCATATGATACAACTGAATCATACCTTCTACTTCTGCCCCATAAAATTATGATAACTTAATAAGACAAAGGATTAATATGAGCATTAAAAAATTATTTTGGTGGAATTATCACTAACATTGTTATTATTCCCAACTTCAGATAAAATATACATTGGATGTTCTTTTAAACTGAACATTAGAGATATATCATTGATCCTTATGCTCTGTAATTAAGCCTAAGTCTTTGCTTCAATGCATGGCTTTAGCCCCAACCTCTCCAAACTTAAAAAAATTAAATAATGGAAGTTGCTTCACTCGCCAAGATGACTTTGCCAGGAAAGTTTTTCTAGCCTACCACACTGGGTCCAACTCATGGCCAACTTAGCCTTTTTCTGAATCCCATTGCATTCCTTGAATACCACTTTCTTTGTATATTATTTAAATTTGTATTAAATCTTCTATTTCTATAGCACACTAATTCTATGATTCCATGATATTAAAGATGATTATCTTTTGTATCCTTCAATTCTAGATATGCAGCATTATATATCTTGCACGCAACTGTGATGATAAATTTTATGTGTCAATTTAACTGGTGTAAGGGATGTCCAAATACCTGGTACAATATACACCTATGTTATATTGGTTCTGTTTCAATGGAGAATACTGATTAATACAATAGCAGACTTTTAATAAATGTATTCTGAATAACTTTAAAATATTTGATTCTTTTTTCTTTTCTTTGAAATCCTTGTTAAAATTCTCACAAAGTGAATTCCAAGTACGAAAATTATTGTGTAGTGATGTTGTAAAATATAAATACGATACCATGGGCAACCTCAAAGACATTAATGAACAAGGAATATTATAGAGATGGTGTAAATAATTTTGTCAATATAAAGATGGTGTAAATAATTTTGTCAGATTATTACAAAAAGTTACATTGAGAGCAGCCCAAGAAATGGCAAAAAGACAAAAAAAAAAGAAAAAAAAGAAATAGATTAGCTTCGAGACTTTGTTTGTTTCTTTTCTTTTTGGGGCTACACCTGTGGGATATGGAAGTTCCTGGGCTATGGGTCTAATCAGAGCCTCAGCTGCTGGCCTACACCCCGGCCAAAGCAATGCTGAATGCAAGCCACATCTGCAACCTATGTTGCAGCTTGCAGCAATACCAGATTCTTAACCCACTGAATGAGGCCAGGGATCGAACCCATATCCTCATGGATACTAGTCAGATTCTTAGCCTTCTGAGCCACAATGGGAACTCCAGCTCAGAGATTTTAAAGCAGTGCCTCTACGAGACAGAAATATGAGCATATACACACTAACAACAATCTTCTATGACTAGGAAGATTAAAATTGTTGTCTTACCATTATTTTAGATTTAGAATGATAAATCTATTTTTTTCAAATACATGACAATTAGTTCAGAAAACAAAATGAAAATACATCAATGTATAATTTGATAAAAATATTCTGAAATAATTTTTGTTAAAATGCACTTAAAAACCTACAAATGGAGTTCCCATTGTGGGTCGGTGGGTTAAGAACCCAAAGTAGTCTCCCTGAGGATGCAGTTTTTATCCACAGCCTCAGTCAGTCAATTAAGAATCTGGCATTGCTTCAAGCTGCAGTATAGTTCATAGATGCTGCTCAGATCCAGTGTTGCTGTGCCTATGGCATAAGCCTCAGCTACAGCTCTTATTTTACCCCTGGCCTGGGAATTTCCATATGCTGCAGGTGTGGCCATAAAAATAAAAATAAATAAGTAAATACCTACACATTTGTCTTAAATTATTCTTTATTCATTCTTTCATTCACATTTCACACCCTCACATCTTTGCATACTAAAATTTTTATTGAAATAATACATTTATTTATTTATTTGCTTGTTTCTCTTTTTATATTAAAATACAATGGACAGCATACATCATGCTATTTACAGGTGTACTACATAATGATTTGACATTTGCTTACATTATGAAATGATGCTTGACAAAGCTAGTAGCAATATGTCCTCATACCAAGTAATTACAATATTATTGACCATATTCCTTATGCTGTATATGACATCCCTGTGAGTTATTTGTTATGTGACTGGAGATTTATATCTCTTAATCTCTCTCATCTATTTCACCCATTCCCCTACCTACCACCTATATGTCAACTACTTGTTTGTTCTCTGTATCTATGAGTCTGTTTTCATTTTGTTTTGTTTTACATATTCTACATAGGAAGTCATGTAGTATTTGTCTTTGTCTTATTATACAACTTACCATAATGTCCTCTAGATTCTTGTACATTCTTACACATGGTAAGATTTCATTTTTTAATGACTAATATTCCATTCTTTATCCACTTGACCCTCTATGGAAACTTAAGTTACTTTTAAACTTTAGCTCTTTGTAAAAAATGCTGCAATGAACATATCTTTCTGAATTAATGTTGTGTGTTGGGTATACACAGGCTGAAATTTCTCACTCATACAGTAATTCCATTTTTAATTTTTTAAAACACCTAAAGTGTGCACCAATTTACATCCCACCAAGAACACACAAGAATTCCTCTTTCTTCACAATAGAAACCCTTGCTATTTGTTCTTTTGAATGATAGCCATTCTTAACTGATATGATGTGGTATCTCATAGTGGTTTGTTTTGTGTTTCTGTTATGATTAGTGATATTGAACATTATTTGATGTCTGATGACCATCTATGTGTCTTCTTTGAAAGGGAATTTCATTTACATCCTCTGCCTATTTTTCAAATAGGTTATTTTTTACCCAGATGTTGAGTTGTATGGGTTTTTGTATATTTTGAATATTAACCACTTATAAGATATATATATATATATATAGCAAATATTTTCTCCCATTTAGTACACCATCCTTTTGTTTTGATAATAATTTCCTTTAGTGTATAAAAGATATTTTGGTTTAGTGTAGTCGCAATTATTTATTTTTTGCTTTTATTTCGCTTAAGCAACGAAACAGATCCAAAAAAATTATCTCAGGCCAGTGTCAAAGCTTTAGGGTCTATAATTTCTTCCACGAGCTTTATAGTTTTTGGTCTTATAATACATGTCTTTTGATGGGGATTATAATGAATCTGTAGATTGTCTTATAGAATATAACTGTTTTAATGATATGAATTCTTCCAATCCACCCACAGCATATGGAGGTTCCTAGGCTAGGGGTCAAATTGGAGCTGTAGCCACTGGCCTACACCACAGCCACAGCTATGCCAGATCCAAGCTGTGTCTGCGACCTACAACACAACTCATGGCAAGGCCAGACCCTTAACCCACTGAGTGAGGCCAGGAATTGAACCTGCATTCTCATGGATGCTAGTCAGATTTGTTTCTACTGAGCCATAATGGAACTTCTAGCCTTCAATTTATTTCATTAATGTCATAGTTTTCTGAGTACAAGTCTTTCAACTTTGCAATCAGCAAACATTGACAGTTGTTTCTAACTTTCCAGTTTGGATTCCTTTTATTTATTTTTCTTCTCTAATTGCTGTTGCTAGGACTTCCAATACAAGGTTGAATAAGCGTGTCAAGTATGGTCATCCTTGTTTTATTCTTGATCTTGGAGAAAATGCTTTCAATTTTCACTCTTGAGTATGATATTTTCTATAGGTTTGTCATATATTGCCTTTATTATGTTGAAGTATATATAACTACTTTATTGAGAGTTTTTATTATAAATGTTGAATTTTGTCAAAATTTTTCTATATCTATTGAAATGATCATATTCTCTTAAAAATTTTATTGGAATACAATTGGCTTACAAATTTGGGTTAATTTCAGACATGCAGCAAAGTAAATCAGTTATACAAATATCTATTCCTTTTCAGATGCTCTTCCCATATAGGCTATTACATAGTACTTATTAATTTTCCCTGCACTATGCTGTAAGTCCCTGTTACTCATCTATTTTTATACATCAACCCCATTCCCCTAATTTATCCCTCCCCCTCCACATTTCCCTTCTAGTAAAGCTAAGTTTAGTTTCAAAATCTTTGAAAATCTTTGAGTATGTTTCTATTTTCTAAGTTCTATTGTATCACTTTTATTAGATTCTACATATCAGTGATCTCATAAGATATTTCTCTTTCTCTTTCTTATTTCACGTAGTATGATAATCTCTAGGTCCATCTATGTTGCTGCAAATGACATTATCTCATGATTTTTTTTTTGGCCAAGTAATACTCTGTAGTGTACATGTACCACATCTCCTTTATCCTGTCCTCTGTTGATTAATATGCTTTTTTATTCTTTAGTTTGTTAATGTTGTGTGTCATGGTGATTGATTTGTGGATATTGAATCATCCCTGCATCCTTAGGATAAATCCCACTTGATTATGGTATATGATCTTTTTAAAGTACTGTTGAATTCAGTTTGCTAATATTTTGTTGAGGGTTTTTGCATATTTATTCATCAGTGATATTAGCTTGTAATTTTATTTTTTTGTGTTGTCTTTGGTTTAGTTTCAGGGTGAATGTGTTCAGATGCATTCAATCCTGTAGAATTTTTGGAGTAGTTTGATGATAGGTGCTAACACTTCTTTAAATGTTTGGTAGAATTCACTTATGAATACATATTGTCCTTGATGCTTTTTAGTGTGATGTATCCTGGAGAATTCTTCATGTGCAATTTAAAAGAATGTGTATTCTCTGTTTTTGGATGAAATGTTCTCTATATATCTATTAAGATTGTTTGATCAAAAGTGTCATTTACAGCCACTGCTTCTATATTGCTTTTCTGGCCTGATAAGTAAGTTTCTAAAGATCACTATTATTATTGTGTTACTTGAATTTTTTTTTCTTTCTGTTTTTTAGTATAGTATTTAGGTGCTCCTATGTTGGCTGTCTATATATTTACAATTATTATATCTTCTTGTTGGATTGAATCATTTATAATCATGTAATGCCCTTTTTGTGTCTTGTTAGAGAATCTTTGTTTTGAAGTATATTTCATCCAAGTATTGCTAAACCAGTTCTCTTTTCCTTTCCATTTGAATAGAATACCTTTTTCCATGCCCTCATTTTCAGTTTGTGTGTGCCTTTAGATCTGATGTGAGTCTCTTCATGCAATATATATATATGTGTCATTTTTTTTTTATCCATTTTTCTACTCTAGGTCTTTTTATATATATGGAATATATAGATGTGTCTTTTTTGTTATCCATTCTGCCATTCTAGGTCTTTATATGTATATATATCTGCACCTGCAGTATATGGATGTTCCTGGGCTAGGGGGTCTAATTGGAGTTGTAGCTGCCAGCCTATAGCAATGGCAGGTCTGAGCTGCATCTGCAACCTATGCCAGCAGCTTGTGGCAGAGCCAGATACTTGACCCACTGAGAGAAGCCAGGGATCCAACCTGCATCCTCATGGACACTATGGTTCTTAACCCACAGAGTCACAATGGGCACTCCTTTCTAAGTCTTTTGATTAGAGAATTAGAGAATTTTGTACATTTACATTTAAAGTTATACTTGATAGGTATGTACTAATGGCCATTTTGTGAACTGTTTTCTGGTTGATTCATGTGGCTCTTTTTTGACCCACACTTGTTTCATTTTATTCTCTTGTGACTTGATGACTACCTTTAGCATTATGTTTATATTAACTTCTTTTTTATTACCATATGCATGGCATACGGATGTTCTTGGACTAGAGACTGAATCTGAGCTACAGCTGTGACCTACACTGCAGCTGTGGCATCTCAGATATTTTAACCCACTGTGCCAGGACAGGGATCAACCTAGGCCTCTGCAGTGATCCACACCACTGCAGTTTGATTCTTAACCCACAGCAAAAACTCTGAGATTCACTTTTTGTGTGTCTGTATATGTATTATAGTTTTATATTTCATGCGTAGTCTATATTTTTGGGTTTTGGGTGCAAGGAGTTTCTTATATAATGACTAATATGTGCATGTGATTATTTTAACTATATGATCTGTTAAGTTCAAGTTAACTTATTTTAAAAACCCTCATTTTTACTCACATTCCACTCCACATTTACTATTTTTGACATCATGTTTTCATCTTTCTATTTTGTGTAACCCTTAACTACTTAAAGTAGACATATATGATTGTACTACTTGTGTCTTTTAATCCTTCTACTAGCTTTACAAGTGGTTGGTCTTCCACCTTTATTCTATGTTTGCCTTCACAAATGAGATTTTTCCTTCTGTAATGTGGATAGTTCTTGTTGCAGTCTTTCCTTTCCCACTTAGTGATGTCTATTAACATTTCTTAAAAAAAAAGAAAAACAGCTTACTGGTGCTGAACTCTTTCAGCTTTTGCTTGATTTTTTTATATTCAAAAATTTTATTACTTCTTCAAATCTTAATAATAATCTTACCAAGTAAAGTGTGATTTTTTTGTAGATATTTGTTTAATCCATTTGAATATACATGCCACTCCCTTCTGGCCTGCAAATATTCTGCTCAAGACTTATAGGAGCTCCCCTTTACAACACTACTCACTTTTCCCTAGCTCCTTTTAAGATTCTCTATATATCTTTAATTTTTGACTTTTTATAATGTGTCTTGGTGTAGACCCATCTAGATTCATTTTTGGGGGACTTTATATATTTCCTGGACCCAAATGTCTAATTTCTTTACCAAGGTTAGAGAAGTTTTCAGATATTGCTTCTTCAAATAAATTCTGTGGCTTTTTTGCTTTTTCATCTTTTGAGACAAAAGGCAATATACTTGATATTGTCCCAGTGGTTTCTTAAAGTACCTTCAGGTTTTAATTTTTTTTTTTTAATTTGGGTGATGTCAACTATTCTGTTCTCAAGTGTGTTGATCCATTCCTCTATATTATCTAATATACTGTGGATTACTTTGAGCATATATTTAATTTTAATTATTGTTTCCAGCTCTTTATTTTTTTCTTTGCTACACTTCTCACCATGTTCATCCATTCTTCTCCAGAGTTCAATGAGAATCTTTATGATTCAATGAGAATCTTTATGATTCAATGAGAATCTTTATGATAAAGAATATTGGATTCTTTATCTGGCTTATTGCTTATCTCTTTTTGTTTAATTCTTCTGGGATTTTGCCTTGTTCCTTCATTTGGAACTTGTCTCTTTCTCCTTATTTTGCCTGATTCTCTCTTATATCTACACATTAGGTAGATCAGTTACCTTTCCTAAACTTGAAGAAATGGCCTTATGTTAGAGATATCTTATGTAACAAAGCAGTACACTCCTATCTTTTCACCAGAATTCTATTCTCTGGATGTTTCATGAACCCTTTTGTGGTTGTATGACTGACTAGTCTTAACATGTTAGCAGGAAGTTCTGCCTTCTGTAGTGGATGCTCACATGCTTTTGAATGGGCCTGTGCCTGCTGTATGGACCTGAACATCCTGAGGTATGGTGCAGGCCTGCTGGTGGGATAGGTCTGTTTCTTTCTTGGCTGCACTGTAAAATTAGATCTTGTGAAAGGACACATTCTAACAGTGCTGGATTTCTGATGTGACCTTTTTGATTTCACAACTAAATAGGTTTTTTGTTGTTTCATGTATATATGAATATTTAATATATCTTCAATCTATTTGATGAAATAAGCTAGAAAATTTCTACTCCATATTTTATGTAAGCAATATGTTGCTAGTTTTTTTTTAAGTGGATAATTTTAAACTGGATAATATAAAGTGAATAAAATAATACATGCAAAAATCATTGATTTCTAAATAAAACTATGTACAAATCAGTGAATTAAAACAAACAGAACTTGTTCAGAGCTATTAGATTACTAAAGATAAAAATAGGAAAAACAGGACTTATTTTTTCCGTAATAAACTGAGAGAGCACAATCAACTTGATTAGGTGACTGTCACCTGATTTCTACTGTCAGGAAAAATTCATCATATATATTAGCTTCTTTTATTTTTTCTGTCTGTAAAATTAGAGACTAAAACAGTTTTTCCAGATTTGTGTCTTACATTTTCTTACATGTTTTATTAAATTTAAATTGCACTTCTAAGAGGGGTTGGATTTAGAAAAAAAAATATTCAGCTAAATTTGAATTTCAAATAAACAATGAATAATATATCTTGTACGTTAGGAACATTCTTTTACTAAAATTTTATTCTTTATTTATCTGAAATTTAATTTAATTGAACATTTATCTCTGAATATTCAAATTTAACTGGTTTTATTTCATCTAGCAACCTTTTCTGTGACTACCTACTGAAGTAATATAGCTTTCCCCAATCAGAAACTTGTTTTTGCAGAATAATTGATGAAGATGAGTTTCAGAACATCCTTAGTTTGGAAAGATCTGCAATCATCATTAACTCTATCAGTTGAAAACATTTTGAATGGAAATTAATTCAAGAAGAAATAAAATAATATTAATAGCTTATATTGATACAGTACTTAACTGAGAAGAAAACGCACATGGATTTCTTCATTAACTCTATGAAGCAATACTTATAATACTTTTTTTTAAATTTTTTTTTGAGCTGTAGGATACTAAAGCCACTTAAGACTTCACATTCTGTGTATGGTGGGGCTACAATTTGATGGTTAGCTCTTTTTGGCAGAGTCTCAGCACTACTAGAATTTAACCACTACTGTGCACTTCCTTTTTACTGTATATTTCAATAATTTTAATAAATATTTTGAAATATATTTGAGTAGACTATATTTTGAATAGAGAACTATTACCATTTTGATTTTACTTTTGAGGGTTTTTTTTTAAATGTTTTAAGTACCAAATTTATAAGAAATATAATTGTGTTTTGTTAGCAAATCTTGGCAGCAATCATCACATGTATGTGCATTTGTAAGCATTAAGAAAATAGCCAATTCATCTTTTCTCTAACAATGGCAAAAGTTCAAAATCATCCAAAAAATGGAATTACTTTTAAAAATTAAGCAATTTTGCCTTTAAAGCATTTTACATGAATATTTATTTAAAGTTGTAAAATACAGAGGCAATAGAATTGATTCTTTAAAAATTTTTCATGCAAGTAATTTATATAGTAAAACGACACTAAGTTGTGAAACTGGAATACATGAATTTGGGGTTTTGAGGGCATTAATTATAATATCTTATTATTTATGGGAACAGACATTATTATTATACATAATTTTCTTTGCAAGAAGAAATTGCAAATACACTTTTTAAATTTGTTGTCACTTATTTCGAACTGCTTTGTAGAAAAGTAACAACAAAAGTTGACTTTCGTATCCTTGAATTCTGGATGACTAGATCTGAGTCATCACTTACCAGATGTGACTAGACTTAAAGGCATTGCTGCAAACATTTTGTAGATATGTGGTATAGTGGTGGATGTGACAGGCATAATAAGGAAGTCTGCTGACTACTTCTTAAATTATAAGAAATAAGAAGCCAGAAATAGTTAGCATTACTGAAATAGGATTTTTTATAGCTGGAGTGTCCTTTAGCTTGCACACACTATGTATCTGTGGTCAAGTTAACATTGCTATCTAGTTATTGCAGAGAATTTGAATTCACATAAATTGTGGGAAAACTAACCAGACTAATCTTTCTCAGTCTGGAACTAAAGGGAGAAATAGACTATAATAATACTGATATTTTTGTGACATATTTCCTGTTGTTACAGAACCTTTAATAAAAACAAGTTTGGTATTTTAATCAAGAAAGTATTTAAAATTAAATAATGTATGCTTTTTTATATTGTATAATTTATATGGAATTTTTATTGAATGTCAGAAAAGAAGTGAAACGCTCTGTTTAATATGGAAAAAACATAAATAAATGGATGATTTTAAATTTGTAAAATGCTTTTAGGAGTTCCCGTCATGCCGCAGTGGTTTACGAAACCGACTAGGAACCATGAAGTTGCGGGTTCCATCCCTGCCCTTGCTCAGTGGGTTGACGATCCGGCATTGCCGTGAGCTGTGGTGTAGGTTGCAGACATGGCTCGGATCCTGCGTTGCTGTGGCTCTGGTGTAGGCTGGCAGCTACAGCTCTGATTTAACCCCTAGCCTGGGAACCTCCATATGCTGCGGGAGCGGCCCAAGAAATGGCAAAAAGACAAAAAAAAATAAAAATAAAAATGCTTTTAAATTACAGAGCACAAGTATGGTTTAAAGTAACCATAAAATTATGCATAGCAATAGTATGTCAATAATCCAAATAAATATATATATTCACAAGCGACTTTGTAATATGATAGTTAAACAATTATGTGAATACCATATAATGAGACTGTATGCACCCAAACAAGCAGACACATCAATTGTATGTAGCAAATAGCAAGTTCTAAGTCACCTGTAATCCTTTTAAGTCTAGATAACATTACTAAAAGAGCATGTATTACTTAATTATTTTCCTATATACCTTTTCCTCAATAATAATGATCATCATAATAGTATATAAATAACCATATTTGATTGTGTTTCATTTATTTGTATTTTCCCCTGATGGATTGTTTGAGAAAATGTTGAATGGTTGAAAGGAGGTAAAAACCTCGAAACATAGTAAAAACCATAGAACAGTCACATAGTCTTTTCCGTATTTTTGCAATTAACATAAAAGCCTTTACAATAGCAGAAATAAGTTATAAATTTATTTGTCTAAACATAAGACAAAGCTTAGGCACTAAAGCAATAGGAAATTTGATGATATGCTGCCCTGGATTCAAGGAGGAATGTACAAGAGCAACTCTCATCTTCACTGTTAACTTTTGGCTCTCAGATCATAGACAGAAATGACTGTTGTAATTTCAGTATTGGGTCTGAGCTAGAGACATGAAAAAGGGAAAAGAAGAAATAAAAGGGGAAGGAATAATCTCCTAATAAAAAATGTACACTTTATTATTATTTTTTAATTTGAAAAGGCACTACCCAAGGACTTTCTTTCACTTTTTCATCAGCGACTGGATTTCTTTTACATTATCACCATGTAAGTATGGAATGTGGAAAGATAGCTATATTCATTTACCAGGCGAAATTGTAAGAAAACAAATAAAAGGAGGGCGAAAGATTGTAAATCTTTATTTAAAGTAACACATTCATAACATCTTCCAAAGCCATTGCCAGAAATACATTAAACTCATCTTTTTCTGCCACTACAGTCATTTAATACTACTTAAAGGTAAGCATTGTCTATGGATTTGTTATTTCTCATTTGAAACAGAATAATAGAAGAGTATTAGATCAAGGATTTCTTCTTTTTTTTGTTTCTACATTTTCAGAGCCATCATTGTTGCATTCTCCCTAGATAAGATAGAATAGTTCTTAGCTAAAATGATGAAAATTATAGTAACTCAAGGAAATTGATGCATGTGTGTGTTTTTATATGATTTAAAATTATTTTTCCTAAAATAATCTACTCAATGAACATTTATTATTTTAGTTAAAAGTTGTTACTGCCTGCTTATACAATTATATTAATACATCTTATGTTAGTTTCCAACTAAAAGCATGGGAATAAGAATTTTGAGTTTGTATTAAATATATTAAAGTTTCATCAAGCGAGCCTGTATTTTTTATTTTTTTATGATTACATTACATAAGAATCAAATACTCCTTTGCAAGTAGTTTGAATTTCTTGAACTTGACTTTATAATTTATAGATGAAAGAGAATTCTTTGTGTTTTCCTCTATTTGAATTTTGGGTGAAAATATGTTTTCCTCTATTTGAATTTTGGGTGAAAATATAGGACTCTGGCCTATATTGCATCCTTAATGAAATCAATAGTCTTATGCAGAGAGCAAGGATGGGTGAGAGCCCTACCTAAGTATTTAAGTTGTGAACTTTTTGTTCCACACAGAGGAACCTGGTAGGTAAAAGATTTCCAAGAAAGTTCTTAAACATAATTCATTTTTCAATCTGCTAAGATATTTTCCAAATATTAGCAGAAATAACTTGCTCACTTGTAATAGAAATTTCAAGGTGAGAATTGTCAAAAAAAAAAATAAAGTGCTGTTAGCACAAAAGTGTTCCAACTGCTCTGAAACTGCCTCTTGAAATGTGCTGAAATGGCAGAAGAAGAAGCAAATATTTTCATCATCCTACACAGATTTTGAATTAATGTTAATCTAAGACAATTCAAATAGAAATATCTGGCAATATTTTGGCAATATCTGGCAATTTTAGAAATATCTGGCAATATAGTCATCATCCTATGCATATTTTGAGTTAATGTTAATCCAAGACAATTGAATTAGAAATATCTATTTGTTATATATTTAAATAGGTGTGATTGGCTAAGGCATATTTAACTTGATAGGTCAAAGTAAGGTAAGCTTTCAGTGATCCATATTGGGTGTTTAAGAACAGAGAAAGTGCAATGGATATTTATTGAGCAGTGAAATATTTGGATATTGGTTCAACTTAAAGGGAACTGTCCAACCAACACTCTGGTGGATTTGGTTCCAGGGCACTGTATCTGAATCCCTTTCAGGCAAAAAAAAAGAAAAAACAAAAAGTTTTATACTTGCTCAATAAGAGAGTAAATGTTGTTGCTCATTTACAGATGGAAAAAGCAATCAATAAAAGATTTGAAAATCTTCATTAAAAGAGTAGTTAGATTTCTGACCAGCCGTATGTTATACATATTTCAAAAACAATTTGAAGTTTAACTTCATTTCTTTTTTTTTTTTTTTAATTTTGTGCTTTTTAGAGATGCACACCCAGGCAGCATATGGAGGATCCCAGGCTAGGGGTCTAATTGGAGCCACAGTTGCTGGCCTACAACACAGCCACAGCAACATCAGATCTGAGCCCCTCTGTGACCTACCCCATAGCTCACAGCACTCTGGATCCTTAACCCACTGAGCAAGGCCAAGAGTTGAACCTACAACCTCATGGTCCCTAGTCAGATTTGTTTCCACTATGCCATGAGAGCAACTCCTTAATTTTATTTTAGATCTCAGTTCAAAAGGTAGTATTTGCTTGCTTTAGAAATTGATTAAATCGACATTAGTTCTGTTAGACTTCAAGTTCCTTTCAAGGAGATTAAACCCAATGCCACTGGTCAAGACAAAATTACCAGATTTTATTGCTAAACTTGTGTCATTGTAATGCCATTTCCTCCACCTTGAGCAGCTGGGCCTAGCAGGCATAACATCAGGAATTCTCCAGGGAGTTTCCCTATAAACTGATCTCCATGCAAATAAAGTATCCTACTTTAGACCAATCAGAAGATCAAATACGCCCCATACAATGACCAACCAACACTCAGTCCTTATGCACATTCAGTGGGCAAAGGCAGGAAGACTCAGTGAGCTAGGGAAGGAAAATATCAGGTCCCCACTCAGGTCTGCAGCATTGGGATATAAGAAAAACCCAATTGTAAAGCAGAGCCAGCCCTTCATTACTCTCAGGACAATCTGCTCTCTCTCTTTCTCTGAGAGTAGACTTCTGCTTTAAATAAATCTGGTGCACAATTCTGTTCCAGAGAACTTGATTTGACTCTATTGCAGTCTCCTAGGCAACCCACAGGGGCAGTGTTTTCATTCAGGTGGACTGCGTGACTCCCCCATACAGAGACCCAACAAGAGCTGTAACTCTCCCTGTGAGGCTGTTGCTTTAAGGGGGTTCCCTTTGGTTCCTACATGGCCTGCCACTTCTATCCTGGAGCAGATGGGGACCTTCCCAGCTGAACATCTCTAACACCCACCACTTCAATTCCCTGCTGCACTGGGCAAGAACCTCAAGAAATAACACAGCCCCTACAGGTCCTGCTTTTAACTTCTTGCTGGTAGTTCTTATTTCAAGCAAGCTTCCTATCTTAAGTAGAATATTTCACTCTAACTGCTCTCTTTGTCATGCTGAATATTTGCATATCTTTTTAGCAAAATGATCAGAACTTAACTGACACTGGCTTTCAAAGTGAACTGTTGCCTGAAACCCTGTGACTATGTGTGGATGAGTCAGGTTAGGAGGCAGGACCACAGAGCTTGTTTTGTCAGATGCACTGCAGTGCAAGTTCTTACTCTAGCTTTAGCCTCATTAAATAACAAATAAATATCTACTTTGGGACTTATGTCATCTGAATATATCTTCATCTACTTATGGTTTCATGTTTTCATACACATGTTTCTGAGATTTTTCTTTTGCATTTGTACAAAATTTTATATATCAAGTGTGAACAAAATTATCTTCACTCACAATCACAAATACAAGCTATCACAATCCTTCTTTCTACTTTTAGTGAGATGTAGACCCTACAACTTTCTGTGAACCTCCCCTATTAATCTGCTACAAGAATCTTGCTTGACCTTCAAGACAACTTAAGTTTCACCTCCTTGTGAAACTAATTCTTACTAAATGAGGGTTAAATTGGTATCATTTTTATTGTTTTACTTCTTTGTATTTTCATGTCTATCTGTGCTGTCCTCTATTAAAGGACTTAGTACTCTGCACTGTAATATTTTTTCTAGCATCTTTAATATAGCTTGAATTACTTAAAAGAAGGGAATGAGCCTTATTCAACCATTTTTCCTCAGATGCAGCAAAATATCTATTCAGCAAATATCTGTAAAATGTTGAAGATATGCAAATAGGTGTCCTAAATGATAAATTTCTGTCTTTTTCCTTTTTTTGATAAACTTGTATTAAACTCTCTATAGTAAGGTATAGGAAATAGAATATGGACATCTGAAGGAATTTAAATTATTTTCTTATTAAAAAAAATTCCCATTTGTAACACCAACTATAAGAATTTACAAAAGTGTATAGAAACTCTAAAGTAAACCAATCTTCTCAGACCACTTCATCCATACAGGAAGGTCTCTGGTAGAAATTTTATTTCCAATTCTTGGAAATTGTCTATAACCTTATACTCAAAATCCAAATATCCTAAAACACACTTAGTCTTTTTTATAAGAAAATGATGAATTAACAAATATGTTGTATGTACCTACTGATATTTCAGCCTTAAATGTTAATAGAGTTGGCATTCATTGCCTAAACTTTACATTTCTTTACTACAAAAATGAGTATACTATTTTTTGTCACTAATTTTTCCCCATGCATTATGAAGTTAATATGCATCTAAAGAAAACCTTATGGTTTTAAAGGTTTAAAATTTATATGCATTTGAGTTATAAATAAGGAAAAATTAGGTAAATAATAAATAAAATATATAAATAAGGTGAATTAGAAAAAAAACTTGCAAATTGACACAAATAATAAATGATTGAGTTAATACTGTGTGTGTAAGGGGGATGATTTGCTGTTAATTATAGCAATAAAAAACATGATTTTATAACGAAATATTGCATGGAACTTCATTGATTATCTGTCACCGAACTGGGTTACATGGTACACAGCAGGAAGAGATTACATAATTTGGAGATTTAAATTAAGCACAAAAAGTATACTTTTCATCTATTTGTGTTTGTTAGAATTTTTAGCCACCATTAACTCATGTGAAGAGAAGCACCAGTTTTTATGTGACTAGGAAGAACATAAAATAAGAAATCAATTCTTTTATTCAGTCATTTTACCAATTTTCCCATGTATGATATCAGTGTAATAAAAATTTACACTACTAGGGCAAATGACACAATAGAAGGGATGTGATTATCAGAATGCCGGTGGTATATTTAGAACTCAAAATACAATAATGCCATTGTGATCATTAACATTATATCATGAAAACTTGGGGGAAAGCAAGTAATAAAGTTGAGAAGAGGCTTTGTATAAGTTATAATACATGAATTTTTTTTTTTTAAGAGAAGAAGGAGTAGTAGTAGTTAAAAGCTAAATCTTGATTTACATTAGAAGTAGAATCATATTGTAGAATGTAACTGTTTTCTGCTCTCTGGCTCTTAGTTGCCCCTAATAAATATGGATAATAAGAGCTGCCTCAATGAGTTTTTGAGTATTAATAACATCATTTGAAAAATAACCAATACAACATTAGATAATTATATATGGCTTAAATAGATATTTTATTAGGAGGGGTCTACTTTACGTATTAAAAATAAAGTTTGTCACACCTTAAATGCCTTGGTTGTGGCAATGCTGAAATGAGATAGTGCTATTAAAAACCTTCATAAAATACAAAATTATTTCAATAGGAGATATAATAGTTACAAATGTGTATGCAAATTTGGTGGTCTTTTAACTCAATTTTTATAAGCTTTATGTTTTCCATGCACATTTTAATATTTATCTTGCAATAAATACTTTGAATGTTTATATGGCAAAGGTAAACTTGGCTATATTTTATAAGATTTTTAAACATTTTATTTTCCAAGATAGAATTAATATTTACCCATAGGACCAATTACTCGTGAATTATTGCTGACTTTCAAAACCAAAAAAGCTAGAGTCTGTTTTAATAGGAAACTACTCAATTCTGTTTTGAAACGGCAGATTTTTTCCAACTTTACTATTCTGTTTCAAAAAACACATCTGTTAAAATATTAATATTGAACTTCTAAGTTCATTCGTGTTGACAAAAAGCAAAGCACAATTACATGCTATGTAGGAATTTCAGTTAATTAAACACCAGTTGATCCATTTCACATTTTTATGCTATTTCATAATCATAAAAATCTTAGAAATATTTTATGGCCAATGTTGGATATTTCATACCAGAAAAAGTTGAAACTTTTTTTTCTACTTTTGAAAATTAAGTGTGCATTAAAAGCTTTTGAACTAATAATAAGTGATTTCCATTTAAACATATACAAAGAATCATATAGTAAAAAAAACACACTGTCACAAAGATACACTTTATAAAAAAGCAAAGGCATTTACTTTGGGATCCTAATGGCTTAGTGGAATTATCAGAGGACAGAAAACTGTAAATATTTTTCTAATGTTTTTTACTATGTGTTAAATATGAGACAAGAGGAGGTTCTCTCCCTATGCCTCAAATTTTTCCTCTGTAAATAATATAAATTGGATTAAATCATATTTACTATTTCTTCTTGCTCTAAAAATGCATGTTTATGAAATATATGATAATCATTTGTTATTTTGAAACAATTTGTGTGCTCCTCAGTATGATCCAGAAAACTATTCCTACATTTTTACTTTCTCATATAAATGGAATGACAAGAATAAAAAAGGATCATATTTTATACATATCTGCATGAAAAAACAAAAACTAATTTAAAAGTCTAGCTTTCTTAAGAAAAGTAATGAACAGATTATTAAACCTGGAATATGTATTTACAATATCTGAAAACAAATATATTGTATTTTTTAAAATTTTATTAATTTTTTGGTAGTGAAAAATAAGTAATATCACTATATGTTTATATTCTACTGTACTTTATATTAGTAAAGAAATGAGAACATAAGAGTATAAAGTGTTTTTATGCATTAGTGAGATTAAGAGCAAAAATGTGTCAATGTCTCATTAAGATTAGAAATACCTATCTCACCATGCACCAGAATAAATACTTTTAATTTGTTGAGAAAAAAATATTTGAAGTGATACTTGTGTATACATAGAGGTGATATACGTGTGATTCATGTATGTATACATAAAGGGGATATACATGGAGGTTTTTTCATTCCAAAATTTCACTACATCCTCAAAGCTGAGAAGTTTAAGGCACAATCATTATGACCAGATTCCAAAGAATGGTGCTAGACACAACTTGGGGGGTCTAATGAAGAGGTGTCCAAATCATCATTTCTCTATTAGTGGTCATCACACATTTACTGTTCATATGTGGGGAGATGAGAAAGTTGAGGAGCTTCTCTAAGAAAATCATAGATGCAGGGAATGACCTAGTCATTTTCTCTCGTGTCCTCAGAGAAGGGGCAATGTACTTTCCCTCACCTTTTTTTTCTGAACCTAAGGTAGGCAGTCCTGGGTAGTCACTTGTAAACACTGTGGCTGTCCTCTGAGAGAAGGTTCCACCTCACACCATCCCTGGATATGTACAGAATTATGACACTCTGTATACCTTTTTGCTGGGTGTGGAAACATTTCTTATTTGGGAAGGCTCGAAGTCATGTGGCTGCCCATGACATCAAAGCAGTCTAAGGGAGTGAGATGCTAGCCAAGTTGCATTTTTATTTTCCGTAGGGACAAGGGTGCATTTTATCTGGGGGAGGGGGGATGGACATTAAGGAGGGTGGCACACTAAATTCATCTGTTTAAGATGGAAGCCAGCTAGGGTGAGGAGATCTTTACTGAAAGGGGTTGTGATTGAAGCTAGCGGTGGGTTTTAAAAGGTGTCTTTTAAAAGATCATTTGGAGATGATATAACCTATCACACAAGCCACTGCACTTTTAATTTTCCTTCTTCTCCTTCCTCAGTGTTTACACGGGAATAAACACAAGCAAGCAGTTAGGAGAGAAGTGGAATAAGAAAGCTGAAACAACAGACCACATCCCTGCAAACTTCTCTCTCTCCACTCCCACAACCACTAGTCTCTATGCTGCTGGTCAGGTCTCAGGTGAGGCAATGGAAGGAGCTCATTAATGAACAGTTTTCAGTTTTGATTTAATCTATTCTTAGAGGAGTCTATTCCTATATTTGCCAGTTACTAAGAAGCTCTAAGAATTGCTTCAGATGTTAGTAAGAGGCAAAAAGTATTACTGATACAACCAAGTGTGTTTAAAGTAGTGGTGAGGGAAAACACTGTTTCCTGATTATAATCTACCAAAAGAAGCCTCTAATATATACATTTGCTCATAAAAACTACCTTGATAGAGGTACAGTTGTCCTCATCTTCAAATAATGAAACATATTTAACAAAGATATGAAATCTATGTTTGCTAATCCTCAAAGTCTTTACCATATTCTACCACTCATAAGAGTTCCTGTCATAGTTTTATAACTCATTTTATTTAATGATTTATTTATTACCATATCAAATGTAATTAACCAGATCCTTCATTGATATCAAATCCAAATACCTTTGAAAGTAATTTCTCACATTAATTCTTGCTCTCCAGAAAGATCATCTTTCTGCTTTTATTATTCCTGTTTCTGACTTGACTTTACTATTTATTTTCCTGATGGTAATCTCATGCTTCCTGTCTGCCTATTAAAAAGGTAGCAGATTTTAAGACTCAGACCAAGTAAATTTTCCCAACCCAAATGGGCTTACCTTGAGCTGTTATTGTCCAACCTCTAGCTATGACATTAAGAAGCTAACATTTGAAAGAAATGTAAAAGAAAATAGAAACCATTATTAAAACATAATATAATCATGCATACTCATTCATATCAATCATTGACTAGTTAAATATATTTTGTTATTGTTATACTTTTCTAGTGCAAATTTACAGTGTCTAAGTAGAGCAAGAAAGAGAGAAACATGATCTTGGAAAGTTATCAAAATAAAAAGGAGTTTTATGATTTAAACATAATAAAATTTTTAAAATTTAACTACATATAATAACTTCTTTATAATCCTAAAATTCTAGAAATGGATTAAGGAATAAAATATATTATTATTATTATTATTATTATTATTACACAGAAAAAAAATCAAACTACCAGTGGCTAATATCAATTTTATAACAATTTAATATATTTTATTTTCCACAGAGCTTTTAAAAAAAGTACTTTTAACCATTGAGCCACAACAGGAACTCTTGTTAATTTTCTTTCAAAAGTCTATTTTGTATTATTTTGCCTTTGCCATCAACTTAATGACGTGGATGTTGCTTTAGCAGACACATCTATTTTCCATCCTTTGTCATTCTGGGACACCTCTTGACTTGACCTGCAGCCATGCTGGTGTACTGGTAACTTCCAATTTCAAGTGTTTGACTTCTCTTCCTGAGGTCCAAGAATCCTTAGATCATTCTCAGACCACATTTAAGGTGCTTTGGAAGTGCCTGAAATCTGATGTGTTAAGAAAAGTGCTCAACTAAGAAGACATAGGGAGTTCCTGTAGTGGCGCAGTGGTTAACGAATCTGACTGGGAACCATGAGGTTGTAGGTTCGGTTCCTGCCCTTCCTCAGTGGGTTAACGATACGGCGTTGCCGTGAGCTGTGGTGTAGGTTGCAGACGCGGCTTGGATCTCACGTTGCTGTGGCTCTGGCGTAGGCCAGCAGCTACAGCTCCGATTCGACCCCTAGCCTGGGAACCTCCATATGCCGCGGGAGATGCCCAAAGAAATAGCAAAAAGACAAAAAAAAAAAAAAAAAGACATAGGACTCAATGGATAAATACCCCAGCTCTTTAGCCTTCATTTGGACAATTCCTAGTAGATATTGAAAGAAGAACTTCAAAACTTCTTGAGTTGATTGAAACATAGTTTCATACAAAAGATGTGGTACATGTATACAATGTGTTGTTGCTCACAAAAAGAGTGAAATAATGCCATTTGCATCACCATGGATGGACCTAGAGATGCTCATACTAGATGAAGTTAGAAAGTGAAAAACAAACATCACTTTCATGTGGAATCTAAAATAAAGGATACAAATGAACTTATTTGCAGCAGAAAAAGACTCACAGACTTTGAGAACAAATTTATGTTTACCAAAGGGGACTTCTGTGGGTGGGGAAGGACTGGGGTTTTCACACTGTGGTATATGGAATGACTTGCCAAAGAGCACCTGCTGTATAGCACAGAAAACGCTACCTAATATACCGTTAAAATTTATATGGGTAAAGGATCTGAAATAGAATGGGTGTGTGTACATGTATAACCGAGTCACTTTGTTGTACAGCAGAAAGTATCACAACATTGTAAATTAACTATACTCAATAAAACTTTTAAAATATGAAAAAAAGTATTTGTAAAAATAGTGATTTTATATATTTTTTTACATATAGCTATTATTCAGATATGGTAATTCATGATTAACTACTACTAATTTCTGAATAATAACTGAAATATACAGAGCACTTACATTAAAAACACAGAAAGTATATGCTAAAATATTTTGAGGAAGAAATTCCAGTATTAATGCTTATAACACTTTAGATAGTGGATGATTTTATTGTTAAATATGCTAAAATGAAAATGAAAAATTTCTAAATAATAGATCCTTTAGAATATATGTATATGTGTATATAACTTTTATTAAAATGGACAAAGTGGAGAAAAATTTCAATAAAAATTGGACTGAGTATAATAATAATACAGTTTTGGTCACACAATGTTATGAGGAAAGGAATATTCAAAGTAGTAACTATAGTATCTTGGTTGTGGATTTAATTTCCATAAAAACTTCATCTATGTTTCTTAAATTTACTTACAAAGAGCACACACCACCCTGCCCTGAATCTACCATAATATTGGACTTGCTTGATTTTCTTTGTGCTTTTGGCTTGCAGAAACTCCTGCTAAGACACTAATAAAAGTGTAAAGAGAAAGAGAAAAAAAGAGAGAGGTAGAGATCTCAAAATAAATTAAAGCCCTCTTATTGCTAATTAAAAGCTCTTTGCTTTCTCTCCACATGGTCAGTACAGCTGCTTTACATCCTCTCATTGCAAAAGAAACAAATAAATTCAGAGACAATATTGTGAGAAGCACCTGCTTCTGGGTGCACCTGCTATGTTGAAAGTATATTTCATACTATCAGAAAATTAACATTTTCATGGCCCCAAAAGATTAGTTTTTTCCTCATTCAACTTCTCCCAGTGTCCCCAGTGGTAAAGAATCAGTAGTTTTGCTTCCATTTTAGATACTAAATATACTATATTGTTGTTTGCTTCACTGGTCCAGACACCTGCCTCCTTCTGTAAATGCTATGTTCCAGCTCTGAAAGATTTCCCTAGGGCTTCCTATTCAAGTATTGGCTTGTAACTATGGCTTAATACCATGTCAAAATCTCTTAAGGAAGATACAGCCTGTCAAGTCATTTCAAGTTTGAACCTTCATCTACAGAGATTCTGAAAATATCCTTTGAGTGTTTGAAGCATGAGCAGACAAATAAAAGGCTAAAAAGTCATTTGTAAAGATAGTGGTTAACAGCATGCATTCTTCCTTCCGTCCCTCTATTTCCATTAAAAGTCAATGAAGAAAAAGAGAGCAGACTCCAGGGCCCAAGTCTTGGCTATTTATAAACTGGTCAGAAAAAGCTTAAAACTCTAGTGTTTTAGGAAATGAAGGGAAAAAATATTTCTAAAACACTGTGAGGATTCAAGCATCACTGAAACATGGATAAGATGTCAGTTTTCTGAAGGAAATACTTCTAAAAGTTTGAGACAGATGTTTTGGCTAAACGAATTTATGAATTAAAAAAAAAAATTACCATATTGGAAAAAATAAACTATATCCACTTCTAGTCCCGTAGTGGATTTAGGAGTGGTTCGAGGAGCAGTTGAAAATGCTTTATGAGTTGAGAAGAATGTCAGCAAATCCCATGGACTCTGGTAGGTGGAAATGTTAGTTCTACATATTTGAATAGATTCAGTTTAAACATTTCACATAGGTAAAAGTTGAATAATTTTAATTCTTTTATATTTGAAGATCAAAAATTTCATTTAGTGCCTATTAACTCAATAATCTCTGTCATTACATGGAAACAAAATGTTTTATCCCCCATGTGAGGGCATTTTAAAAGTATTTTTGATGCCTGTGTATAAAGGCATTTTAAAAGTTGACCTCTTCCTATTAAAAGATTATTTAATCTTGTCTCAGTTAATAGTTATAACTATAAGCTGGGAACACTGAATTTAATATCTTCTGTTTTCAATAGATGATTATGTAGGAAAGCATGAGTGACTGATAATTAGGCATCATACTAAAGTATATATAAGGCTTTCCATCAAAAATGTCCTTTCTGAAAGTATAGTACAGAAGAAAAGATTCTTTGTAACACAGAATGATTTACCCATGCAAAAAATGCATTGGCTCATACTGACATTATAAGGGGTTTACAAACCCTCTTAAGTGTAACCTGTACGCAATAGTGGTTCAGTGGTAGAATTCTTGCCTGCCATAAGTATAACCACCTTCAAAACTATAGGAAGGAGAAGGCCTAGGAGCTTTGTTTGTGTGTTTAGACACTATCAGCTTCTCCTTTCTTCTATAATCAATTATCTTCTTCATTTAATCATGGTCATTGCTACAGCAATTGTGTTTATATTACTGAGCTATATTATTTATCATCTAGGAAGAAAGGCAAGACTAGCTTCAGGGCTCTGGCTGTAATATAAAAGTGTATCCTTAAATACCAATGATCTATGATTTTGGAATTTGTTCTAGGCTTAAAACAATAGAGTTTAAAATAGTTGATTACAATACTCAGAGCTTATACTGTGAATGCATCCAAGCTCTCATTATTGTGTGACTATTTCAAAATTCATGTGCATTCTCATTAGAAATTAAATGCAATTGAGAGGATTAACTCTAAAGATAATCTATAAATTTGAATATTTTACTCATTTGGAATAGGAAAACCAAATTATTTTTGTTTTCTTATCAGTGATAAAAGATATTTTCAAAAGTCTTTTCTCTTTTTCTGGAATAATAATGCATCCAAAATTTTGTCCCTATTCTCTCTGAGGGTGCACAATTTCAGTTTCAGTTAAAACTATTGGTGAGAAACTGCATTGGTTTAACAGTAGACTGATCACTACTAAACCAGAGTTAATCCAATGGTGCCACTATGTTGATTGAAAAATAATTTTTCAAGTGTTTTCCTAGTTTTTTCAACCATTTTAACAAAAGAAATCCCTGTTTGTACACTATTGTTAAAGACAGTCATTTGCACATTATTGTTTATTGTTTGTGGCTAAAGATAGCCACAAATCCTTCACAGTACTCCCACTAAGAGATGAGGTCTGTCTGCAATGTTTCCTTGAATTTGAGAGACTCCATGACCTCTTTGACCAAGGTAATAGATGCTTGGAGCCTGTCTTTTAGAGCTCTTGAAGTTGGTGCTTTGGACTGCCTGGGGTGCCCAACAGCACTGTAGTGAAAATACATGATATGAGTAAACCAAGGTGGCCATGTGTAAAGGTCATATGGAGTGCTAAAGAGAAAGAAAAAGAAAGTGAAAGAGAGAGGAAGAGGATGGGAAGAGGAACAGTATGAGGGAGAAAGAGAAATGAAAAAGAGAGCCAGGCTAGGTTTGCATTACTAAAATGTAGACTCTTTCTCCCAAAGAACCTTTATGCAGAAGTGATTTGCCTTTAAGAAAGTGAAATTCAGATTTCCTGAAAATCAGAAAGTAATGTTTCTAAAGAATATCAACAATGTTTGTAATGGGATATGGACAGGCCAACAGACTGCAATGTTTCTAAAACAACATAACAAAAACCATTCCCGATATGCAAAATAACCAAAAAATCATTCCTTTTGGAAAGTGTTAACATCAGGTAAATAGTATCCCCAGCCCTACTTCTTTCCTTCCCCATCTAGAGCTAAGATTACTGAGAAGCTCCATTGTTGAACTACCCCTCTTTTTATGACAATGTATGATCTAAAGTGAGTCCTGCTTCCCTGATCATTCATTAGAATTGCTCAAAAGAAGCCCAAAGCCATTGAAAGCACTCTCCCTACTCACTTTTTCTGAAATGCAACATGATTTCTCTGGGGTCCATTTTTCCTTGCTGTAGCATTTATAAACCCAACTCTGTTTGAACATCAAGTATGTTCCTGGTAGATGTAGTCAGTTGGCTTTTATTAGTGGACCTTTCATTATACTTTGTCTGACAACCTTGCTGAAACAACTTCAGAGTGAGCACCCTTGAATGTCAAAGCTCAAAGCCACCTTGCTTTTATTTTATTTTTTTCTTGTTTAAGGCCAGATCTGTGGCATATGGATGTTCCCAGGCTCAAGGTTGAATCAGCTGCAGGTGCCAGCCTAAGCCACAGCCACACTGGGACCTAAACCACAACTCACAGTAATGCAGGATCCTTAACCCACACCTTGCTATTAATCTACTGTGGCTCTTAGGCATGAATATTTTGTTAAGCCTATTTGGTGTTAATTTTATTTTATTCATCATAGGAATAAAGTCAACTAGGAGTGTTTTGGTTAGCTCAGTAGATTTTTCCTTACTTTGTATTGCTCTGATTTGTCAAACTGTGTATTTGCTCCCAGTCGTTCTGTCTGCCTAGTTTCAATCTCCACCGCAGTTTGTATATTAGAAATAAATTCATGGAGAGTAGGATAAAGATGAGGGTTTTATAAGTCTGTATTATGAGCCAGCAACAGGGGCTAGAGTTCCCAAGTTCTTTTCAAACCACCATCCTCTGATTTTCATTTCAAAACTTAATTGGAATTTCTTCAATCCTGGATTTGAGACATTTGTTTTGAAAGCAATATCCTCACTGCTCATTGGCTTGCAGGAGATTATGACCTGACCCCAAATAATTGGGAAATTTTGCTTTTGACTGTCCAGCAGCAATTTTTCAGGGCCTACTAGTAAACTAATAAACTTGTGCTACCTCTTGGAAAACCTCTGGCTTCTGTATTACTACTACTGCTATTATTATTATTGTGTTTATCTTTCTAAATGACCTAACTTGGACAATATCAAATTGCAGTGGCTAATTTGGAAAATTTTTGATCCCAATAAGATTATTCATTGAAATGCAAAACGAAAAAGACTGATATAGAAATCCTGTGTATCATCTATGTAAAAGTGAGATAATTTGTTTAACATAGGACACACTCTTCCTTCATTTCCATGTTCAGGCAATAATAAGATCCAACATTTTAATTGTGCACTCTTCAAGAAATTGTCAAAAACCAACTTTTTGATTATCTCTGTCTTTTGAAATTTTGAAGCCTTCTAGACACAAAATCTTACTTCCCTCAATGCTAAGGAGAGATAATTAGCCTTCTACAATGGTAATTATGTGTATATTTTTATTTCGTATCTGACTTCCTCTAATTTCTCCTTTTTTTCCTTCTTCTTCTCTCACTCTTTTCTGGGAAACTTTATTAATTAATTGAAAAAAACAAAATTTCTCCCAATATGCTATTTCAAAGTGATATATTTTAAAGTGCTCACATATTTTATTATTGACTCTTTCTAAAATTTGTTTACGATAATTCATGGAATGCAATGATATATAGCAATGATTAATCCACATGGTAGATTATATCATACATTTGATTATTGAGTTGGCACCTATTACCATTTATAGTTTAATTACTGGCATATCTCACCTTTACTACAAAGACAAAGATTATTTTCCAACTTAGCTAGTCTTAAATGCATTATTTTCAGCAGAATTCTGATAACAGTTTTAATAATATCCGGGTCTAAGCATGGCCTCTGGGTGCTCATCAAAATGAGAATTGAATTTATGACAGAAAATTCTATCATAAACAGAGAAGGGTAACAACTCATAAACAGAGAAGGGTTTTCTTATATTGGGAAAAAAATGATGCCTGTCGTTAGGATAGTTACACACCCAGACTGCAATAGAGCAATAAATTTTCCCTATTAGAAAAAGAGATTTTTTTAATAACTTAATCCAATCCCCCAAAACCTGAATTTTAGGTTCTCTTTTTATGAAGAAATGTGACACATAAAAATCAATTAAAATACCAAAGATCAAAAATCCTGTTACATAGTAGGTACTTGACAAATTAAATTGTATTGTTTCCTAAATATCCTCAGTGAAGTTTCCAAAATTTAAACTGACATTCTATTTTTTTGGGGGGAACGGGGACACACCACCTGTGGCATATGGAGGTTCCCAGGAGGCTAGGGGTCAAATCAGATATATAGCTGCTGGTCTATACCACAGTCACAGTGACACAGTATTTGAGCCATGTCTGTGATCTCCCCCACAACTCACAGCAATGCCAGATTCTTAACCCACTGACCAAGGCCAAGGATCAAACTTGCATCCCCATGGATACTAGTTGGGTTTGTTAACCACTGAGTCATGAGGGGAACTCCAAAAGTGACATTTTCTAAACTCCAGTCTGCTCTTCCCCACTACACTATGTTTAGCTTTAGTTCTTATTTTTAAAACTAGCCTGAATTTTCTTGGTTGAATGGTCACTGAGTAAGAGGAGACCAAACCTAGTTTCAGACTTTAAATCTGGTGCTTTCTCATATGTAAAATACAGTATAAAAACCCTGTTTATGTAATTGTTGATGCTTTAATTTATACATCTTTTGCTTGTAATTTAGTTTCCATTGGCATATTACTTTTTGTCTGAATCAGTAATGGAAGGTAGTGTCTTCTGGTATATATATATCTGTATTATGTATACATCCACTTTTCTTCTGAAATGTGTATATATATATATAGATAGATAGATAGATAGATAGATATAAATACACATATCTATAGATATATACACACACACACACACAAAGTAGATATTTAAACTGTATATTTGCATTGAAAATAGATGAAAAAAGACATTATGTGACATATGCATTTTTAAATACACCAATAGTAGTATATTATAATAATACAAGAAATGAAACCTTTGTTTAATGTTGTAATGTATTCTCAAGGAGTAACTGAATTTTGAAAATTGATAAGGCTCCATCTAGCATTCAGTAATTTTGATGTGAGTTGTCATTGAATTCAGCTTTTATATTTTTTATATGTGTTTCAAGAGAGATGGAGAAAGCATCATGAGAAAAATTCTGAAAATGAACTGTTATAGGTGAGAAGAAAATACATGAAAAAAGGGTTGGCAATTAAACAAATTTAGTTTATAAAAGACACATCTACATATATTGATTTCAAGATTCTATTCTAGATTGAAAAATACCTTATTTCCTGTAGATTGTACTTAATTTAATAAGAGCCTTTTCTTTCCTTTAAATCTTTGTTCTCAAGATCTTATTGAAATTTATAACTTCAAAAGAACCTGTCCCTTCTCTTCCCAACACCTCCCTCCAAACACTGCCCCACATTCTGTGTAGTTCACATAGATTCTGTTAAATATAAATAATTATTTTTATCATCCCCCAACTTCCCTCATCAATAATAAGGAACTCATAACCCACACCAAATTATTCATTTATATACACGTACATACACACACTAATAGTACAGTACTAGTTACTGAAATGAGTATTGAGAATTGAGATAGGGTTCAGTTCTTCAATTGGTAATTTATTTTATTGACACTAAGGATTTTGTTTTACTCATGACTTCCTGATCAGTATACATGAATAAGTAAATAATATGCTGAGATATATTCTTATACTTGATAGGTCTCAAAAACAATGGTCTCCAAACCAGTATTAGTACACTTCTATTACTATCAACATATTCTTAATTATTTTCCCCAATGAATTCTATCAATGCAATGTAATTATAGTTGTCCCTCAGGACCCATGGGGATTGGTTTCAGGAGTCCCTGCAGATACCAAAATCTGCAGTTGTGAAAGTCCTTATGTAAAATGGTCCAGTAAGTCAGATCTCTCCATCCATGGACACAGATACTTCAGATATGGAGGGCAGACTGTAAATCATACTTTTGGGTAGAAATCAAAAATAATTACCTGTACCTAGTATGCAGTAGCATTGATTGTCCACTTACACTCTATTATCTTTCAATGGAAAATTTTATCATCTATATTATATGGGTCATGTGTTTTAGTTATTATTTATGTTGTTTTTAATCTATTTCCATGACGAAAAATTTTTCTCACTTTTAGTAATATTGACACAATAAAGTCTCGATTATAACTGGCTTTTTGTCTCACTGACATTTTCGAAACATTTATCATTTAAAATAAGATTATTTTTCATTGTTGTACTTCTAGTAATATTTATAAAGGCCATTATAAAAAGGTCAGGTGACTGCTGATGTCTCCAGATTTTACTTCTGTAATTATTAAATAATTTCAAGTAGAATACAATTTGTCAAAGCACTGCTTTCTGAGATTTAAATTAGTGTCAAAAGAAGAAGCTAAAGAACAGTTTAAAGGGATCTTCAATTGTACTCTGGCTTCAGCACTCATCACTTGGCCCCAGTGCTACTGACAGGAGGGGTAGATAATATATACCTATAACTCTGCACTACCCTCAAACATATTTTCCCTTAGGTTCCAGTGGTTACTTGCACTGAAATATAATCAAAAAAATAATATTTAAGATGTTCTGATATCTTAAAATCTAGGTTATATACACACACTTTTCTCTCTTCACAATTGGCTTCCTATGAGTTCAATAATGATACAATTTTACTGAGGAAACACAATTAAAATTACTAACAGCCACTTAAATATTATTCATCATAAATTCCTGTCTGTATTTTCTGTATATTTATAAACACAGAATAGGAAGCACACAGTAAAATTTAACCACAAGTTTTAGAGTTTACCCAAATACTGTGTTTGCTGTCAATCTGTATTCAAAAGTCAAACCAGTAGGCATAATTAATGAGTGTTTAAAACCATAGTGCAATAGATGTCTGGAAATACAAAGAGGTTTGCAAAGATGTGTTCCATTTTAACAAAGAAAAATAAGCACATCCATGTTGCCCATCTATGCTTATATTGTAGAATAAATTTTGACAGTTTACATTATGTAGAAAAATCCCTTATTTTATTAATAGCCTAGTAAGTAGCCTGGTTTCCATTCCAGCTCCTGGCTGCATATTAAGGTCAACATGTCAGTGTCTCTGTGTCTCTGTAACCTGTGTTGAAAACTCAGTGGTTGATCTAGATGATGACTCTGTGATCCTCAACCCTGGCATTCTATTATTTTGTGATAGGTTATGTTATGTTATTTATTTATTTATTTTCATCTAAGGGCCATACCCACAGCATACGGAAGTTCCCAGGCTAGGGGTTGGATTGGACATGCAGCTATGGGCTGCACCACAACCACAGCAATGCAGGATCTGAGCTGAACCTGCAAACTACACCACAGCTCGCAGCAATGCCAGATCCTTAATCCACTGAGTGAAGCCAGGGATCTAACTTGAATCCTCATTGATACTAGTCAGGTTCATTTCTGCTGTGCCACAGTGGGAACTCCCAAGGTTATGTTTTATAAATTTACATTTTTGTTTACAGTCTTTGGCATCTTCATTAAAGCCATGCTGTATTGTTTATGTTATGTTTGTTCTTCATGAGTGTATGGTTTTCTAGTTGACAAAGAATAGTGAATATATTAAATAAATATTAGATGAGGTTAAGTTAAACATAGTGTCTATCTGTCCGTCCATTACCTACCATAGTCAAATGATATTTTATATTCCTACTTGTACATAAATATAAGGACAAAAACATCTTAGATTGGAAAATGCATTATGTAATTTCTTCTTTTATTTTTGTTATAATTTCACTTTATTCTTAGTCATTCTGTTACCACTTTTTCTCCATAAATATAATTTTATATGTCTGTTTTGAGCATATGTGTGGAATAATTCCTTTCTGATGGCTAAGCAGAATAATTCTGACTTCCTTAAACAGAGGAACTAAAAATTATACTTTCTAAGTAATTGCCTAATAGTGGTTTTGTTAGTAAAATCAAAAATGTTATGATAATTTTAAAGTCACATCACTTACACATCATTAAACTATCCATTTAGTGGATATATCTTATGGTTGAATTGCTTTATTGCAAACATCTTATAAATCCCTAGAGAAAAGACCAAATTGCCTTTACTTGACTTCAATTGTCTCTGAGGCAAAAACATGATAGAATTCCTCAGCATATAAATACAAAAGTGTTTTTTTTTTTAAAAATGGTGCCTCACAAAGGCATAGATAAATTATTTTTACTTTTTATATATTTTCATTATTATTCATGTAATTAAAATATAGCACATTTATAGACTGGTAAATACCTATTACTGTACATACCTTTTTAAATAGGCTTACTTGCCAAGTTTAAAAATAAATAACTAGATTCTACAGGCCATGAGAATTAAAGTTCTATAAATTATTATTATTATTATTTTGTCTTTTCTAGGGCTGCATCCGTGGCATATGGAGGTTCTCAGGCTAGAGGTCTAATCAGAGCTGTAGTCACTGGCCTATACCACAGCCACAGCAATGTGGGATCCGAGCTGTGTCTGTGACCTTGCCAGATCCTTAACCCACTGAGCAAGGCCAGGAATTGAACCCACAACCTCATGGTTCATAGTTGGATTCATTAACCACTGAGCCATGACGGGAACTCCAAAATTCTGTAAATTATTCATATGGAGTCTTTTTTGGTTGCCAACTTAAAGCAATATGTAAAACGTATTTTTATTGTCTACAACATTAAACCTAAATTTTTTCATCTGATCTCCAGAAATCCCATATTTCTGTCTTGATACCATACTCTGTCTTAATATTACAACTTGGATCAATCTTGTGACACAATTCCTTAAAACTAATATGTTTGTTTTTTATTGTTTATACCAATGATTATGTATAGACAGGTTCCTGCTATAGCAAAATTTACATCTAAAAGAAATTTTCAGGCAAGATGGTGGAGGAGTAGGACATGGTGCATGCTTTCTCCAAAAAAATAAATGCTTAAAAAATAATAAAACACTATAATCAACTATATCCTATTTTTGCTGATGCCACTCCCCCTGCCCCCACAAAATACATCTATATGTGGAATTATTCCCACAGAATATCTACTGAACACTGTCAGAAGATCACAGACTTCCAAAAGTGCAAGACAATCTCCACCTAACTGGGTAGGAAAAAATAATTTAAAAAAAAAGGGAGAGAGAAAGAGAGAGAAAGGACTCAGGACAAGGCCAGCACTGGAAGAGGGTTGTAAAGGAAAAAAAAGGTTACCACACACTAGGAGGGCCCTTTACTTGAAGAGAAATAAGCTGGGACAGGAGGAGAGCTTTGGAGTCTTGGAGGAGACTTCAGCAATCAGTTTGCTGAGGCCAAACTAGAAAAATACTTGCAAAGTCAGTTAGTGCTGCCATCCAGCACATCCCAGCCAAAGGCACTTGACCAGTTAGGTGGGTGGGGGCTGAATGCTGAGGCTTGGGCTTTGGAGCTCTGATCAGGAGACAACTGATGTTGGCTAAGAGGAGACAAACTGAGGGAGGCATGTTGGGGATTACCATAATAGAAGGAGACCAGGAAGAAGATTGGGCCCACCAGAGAGGCATGGCACCATTGATTGAGGTTGGCCCTAGAAAGCCCAAAACTGCAAACAGACACCAATCCCTTCCCACTCCCTTCTAGGGAGTATACTCCACTAACTGTCACTGTTACCAGGGGGCCTGAAACTGGGATACACCCACTGTTCCTGACTCCCTGAGAGCTTGCAAGTCTTTCTGCAGCCATTCCCAGGGAGTCTTCAACTGGGAACTGACACATTAGAGAGCTTCCATGGCCCACCACCACTGCTAAAGTGCCTGTGATCAGACACTGACCATTGCCTCTGACTCCCCGGAACTTTGAACAGCACACTGCTGCCACCAAAGGGTTCTACAAGGCACCAACCTCTGGCCTTGCTTCCTTAGGAGTGTACATGGTCCAAAGCCAACACTAAAGTGTGTACAACTGAATATCAACTTCTGGCTGCCACCAGGCTCCAAAAGAAGTCTGTTAAGGCACTGCCACTCTCTCATGTATCCCTAGTTATGGTCTGGCTCTAGCTATGCACAAGAGCTGCTACAACTACAGAGAGCTTCAGGATCAGACAGCAGATACCACATCTGCATACCTACTACCAAGGGGAAAATTGTCAGCGTACTCCAAAGCACCCACACTAAGCACAGCCCTGCAATTGAGGAAGAAGAGCTGAAATCTCTCCTCCTAACAATGTGAACTATGAATTTACTCCTCTACTGCCAACCTTATAAATTCAGCACTGGAAGAACATCTAAAGGGACACTGAGTGCTACCACACTTAAGACAGGTCTGGTTTGAGCAGCTGTAGGCTTTGTGGGCATGTACAGGCAGAGGTCAGAGCAGACAAGAGTCTGATATGCCTCCACAGATCCCACAGCAGACCCTAGTGCATAAATATTGCAGTCTTGTGTTCTAATCTCAGTGGAATTACACTGATGACCTAGTGAAAACAACACCTGAGAGACACCAGAGCCAATTACAGATATATATATGTTTAAATTGGGGCTGAGAGCTGGGCCAACAAGAGTGAACTGTATGATCCCACATAAGGAGGAAAATGTGACACAATAGAGCACACTCACTGGTGAACAGCTTCAGTAGAGGAATACTCAGTGGAGCTGCCAACCAACCTATCTTGCACTGAGAATTAGAAACACAGCTCAAAAACACATCTTAGGGCTCCTACTCCAACAATTAGAGAGGAGACTCTGTGCCTCACAGTGGCAACCACAGAGGAATATCAAGTACAGGCTTTGGTCACCACAACATCAATCCACCTCCTATCAAGGGGATAAAGACCAGCATATTCTGAGGAAAGAGATAACAGGCTGCCTAAAATTGTATTGAGCCAATAGCTACCTCAAAACACACCACTTGAACTTGACATGGTCATGACCCAGAGAGACAAGATCCAGCTCCACATACCAATGGGCAGGCAACAGTCGCTCCAAACAGGAAGCCTGCACAAGCTCCTGTGCCAAACCTCCCCACCAGAGGACAGACTCCAGAAACTAGAGGAATTAACATCCTTCAGCATGCAGAAAGGAGACAACAAGCATGGGAGTTTAGACTAAATGAAATCATAGAGAAATATGTTTCAGTCAAAGGAACAAGGTAAAAACCCACAAAAACAGCTAAGAGGAAATAGGCAACCTGCTTGAAAAAGTATTCAAAGTAATGATAATGTAAGATGATACAAGATCTCAGAAAAATAATGTATGCATAGACGGAGAAGTTATAAGAAATTTTTAACACAGAGCTAGAAGATGTAATGAAAAAGCAAACAAAGATGAAAAATACTATATCAAAAATGAAAAATTCACTAGACGGAATCAACAGCAGAATAACTGAGGCAGAAGAACAAATTTGTGTTGGAAGACAGAATAGTAGAAATTACTGCCTCAGAAAAGAATAAAGAAAAAAGAATTATGAAATGAGAACAGTCCCAGACACCTCTGGAACAACATTAAACATACCAACAGTTGCATCAGAGGGGTCCCAGAAGGAGAAGAGAGAGAAAGGGCCTGAGGAAATATTTGAGGAAATTATAGCTGAAAACTCCCCTAATATGAAAAAGGAAAACTTCCCTAATATAAAAAAGGAAATGCTCAATCAAGTACAGGAAGCACAGAGGGTACCATACAGAATAAACCCAAGGAGAAATACATCAAGATACATTTTAATTAAACTGACAAAAGTTAAATACAAAGAAAAAATGTGAAAAGTGACAAGGAAAAAGAAACAAATAACAAGCTAACCCCCATAAGGTTATCAGTTGATTTCTCAGCAGAAACTTTACAGGTCAGTGAAGTGGCAAGAAGAGAGTGGCAAGATAAATTTAAAGTGATTAAAAAAAACCTTCCACAAAGAATATTCTACCTAGTAAGTTTCGTATTCAGATTCAACAGAGATATCAAAAGCTTTATAGACAAAATCTCAAAGAATTCAGCAACACCAAACCAGCTTTACAACAAATGCTAAAAGAACTTCTCTTGTGTGAAAAGAAAAAAGCAAACAACTAGAAACAAGAAAATTTTAAATCACCAGTAAAGGTAAACATAAAATAAAAGTAGGAAGTCATCCACAAACAAATATGATATCAACACAGCGATTGTGAGAAGAGGAAAGGATGAATGCAGAATATTGAAAAAGCTTTTGAAATTAAAAAACTAGCAAGTTAAAACTATATATATGCAAAACCTCGTGGGGAAAAAAACAAATAAAAAAACACCAATTAACATGGTCATAAAAAAGTGGGGTTCCTGTTGTGGCTCAGCAGGTTAAAAATCTGACTGCAGTGGCTCAGGTCACCGTGGAGACAACAGGTTCAATCTCTGGCCAGGAACAGTGGATTAAAAGATCTGGTGTTGCTGCAACTGCAGCATAGGTCACAGCTGTGGTATGGATTCCATCCCTGTCTCAGGAACCCCTATATAATCTGGGTGTGGCCATTAACACCAAAGAATAAAGTAAAAAAGAAAAAGCAATTCAAATACAACACTAAAGATAGGCATCAAATCATGTGAGAAGAGAACAAAAGAGAAAGGAAAGAAAAAGCCCAATAATAACAAATCTAAAACAATTAATATACATAATAAGTGCATACATATCTCTAATTACCTTGAATGTAAATGGACTGGATGCTCCAACCAAAATACAGAGACTGCCTGAATGGATAAAAAACAAGAGCCATGTCTATGTTATCTATAAGAAACAAATTTCAGATCTAGGAACACTTACAGACTGAAAGTGGGGAGATGGAAAAGATGTTCCATAAAAATAGAAATCAAAAGAAAGCTGAAGTAGAACTATTCATATCAGATATCATAAACTTTAAAATAAAGGATGTTACAAGAGACAAAGAAGGACACTACCTAATGATTAAGGGAACAATCTTAGAAGAAGATATAATAACTGTTCTGTGCACCCATAGAACACCTCAATGTACAAGGCAAATGCTAATAGCCATAAAAGGACAAATTGACAGTAACACGATAACAGTGGGGAATTTTACCACCCCACTTTCAGCAATGGACAGATCATCCAGACATAAAATCAATAAAGAAACACAGGTCTTAAATAAAACTACAGACCAGACAGACCTAATTGAAGTTTATAGACCATTTCATCCAAAAGCAGTGGTATGAACTTCCTTCTCAAGTGCACATGGAATATTCTCTAGGATAGCTCAAATCTTGGACCACAAAACAAGAGTCAATAAATTTAAGAAAATTGAAATTAATATGATTTTTTTTACCACAATGCTAGACTAGACTAGATATCAACTGCAAGAAGAAAACAAAAAACTGCAAAAAACAGAAACACGTGGAGACTAAATAATATGCTATGCTATTAAACACCAATGGATCACTGAATAAATCAATGAGGAAATTAAGAAAAAAGAAATACCTAGAGGCAAGTGACAGCAAAGACACAATGGTCTAACCTATGTGGCACAGCAAAAGCAGTTCTCAGAGGTAAGTTTATAGCAATAAAATCTCATCTTATGTAACAAGAAAATCCCAAATAAACAACTTAAACTTACAACTAAAGCAACTAGAGAAAAAAGAAAAAACAAAACCCAAGTTAGTAGAAGGAAAGAAATCATAAAGATCAGAGCAGAAATAAATGTAATAGAGACAAAGGAAACAATAAAAAAGGTCTATGAAACTAAAAGCTGGTTCTGTGAAAAGATGAATAAAATTGATAAACCTTTAGCCAGACTCATCAAAAAAAGTGGGAGAGGACTCAAATCAATAAAATTAGAAATGAAAAAGGACATATTAAAAAATGACAGAACAGAAATACAAAGGATCATAAGAGACTACTACAAGTAACTATATGTCAATAAAATGAACAAACTAGAAAAAATGGACCAAATCATATAAAGGTACAATCTTCCAGGACTGAACTAGCATTAAATAGGAAATATGAATAAACCAATTACAAGTTCTGAAATTGAACCAGTGATTTAAATAATTTCAAAAAACAAAAGCTCAGGACAATACAGCTTCTCAGGCAAACTCTGTCAAACATTCAGAGAAGAGTTAAGATAAATCTTTCTATAACTTTTACAAAAAAAATTGCAGAGTAAGGAACACTCTCAAGCTTATGCTATGAGGTCACAATTGCCCTGATACCAAAAACAGAAAAAGAAACCACAGAAAAAAAGAAAATTACAGGCCAATATAACCAATTAACATAGACGCAAAACTCATCAACAAAATATTAGCAAACTGAATCCAACAAAACATTAGAATGTTCATACACCATGATCAAGTGGGATTTATCCCAGGGACACAAGAATTCTTCAAGATCCACAAATCAATCAGTGTGATAGGCCACATCAACAAACTAAGAATAAAAAACATAATAATATCAATAGGTGCAGAAAAGCTTTTGACAAATTCAACACCCAGTTTTGATAGAAATTCTCCAGAAAGCGATATAGAGGAAACTTACCTGAACATAATAAGGCCATATATGACAAACCCACAGTTAACATCATTCTCAATGTTGAAAAGCTAAAATCTTTCCTGCAAATATCAGGAACAAGAGAAGGGTGCCCAATTTCACCACTTTTATTCAACATAGTTTTGGATTTCCTAGCCATGGCAATCAGAAAAGAAAAAGAAATGAAAGGTCTCTGAATTAGAATAGAACAAGTAAAACTGTAATTGTTTGCAAAGGACATGATACTATATATGGAAAATCCTAAAGATATTACCAGAAAGTTATGAGAGTGCAGCAATGAATTTGGTGAAGTTGAAGGATACAAGATTAATACATAATTATATCTTTAATACATAATAGATACATAATTATATCATTAATAAATACTAAATATCTACCATTCCTGTACACCAACAATAAAATATCAGAAAGATAAATTAAGGAAGCAATTCCATTTACCATAACATCAAAGAGAATAAAACACCTAGGACTAAATCTGCCTAAGGCAGCAAACTGCTTGTACTCTGAAGTGACTGACAAGGGAATAATCTCCAAAATATAACAGCTCAAGCAGCTCAATTTCAAAAAAATCAAACAACCCAATCAAAAAATGAGCAGAAGATCTAAATAGACATTTTACTGAGGAAGACAAAAATAAATAAATAAATAAAAATGCTTGACATCACTAATTATTAGAGAAATTCAGGTCTAAACTACAATGAGATATCACTTTACACCAGTCAGATTGGACATCATAAAAATATCTATGAACAATAAATGCTAGAGTGGTTGTGGAGAAAAGTGAACACTCCTACACTATTGGTGGAAATGTAAGCCCTGCCACCTCTGTGGAGAAGAGTATGGAGTTTCTGTAAAAAAGTGAACAAAGAACTACCATAGGATCCAGCATTCCCACTCCTGAGGATATATCCGGAGAAAACCATAACTTGAAAATATGCACCCATGTGCTCATTGCAGCACTATCTGCAACAGCTAAGACATGGAAGAAACCTGAATGTCCATCGACAGAGGATTGTGTAAAGACAATGTGGTCCATATATAATACAATGGAAAATTAGTCCTAAAAAAGAATGAAATAATGTCATTTGCAGCAACATGGATGGACCTAAGAATTACACTTTTAAGTAAAGTAAATCAGAGAAAGACAAACATGATATGATATAATTTATATGTGGAATCTTAAAAAGGGGGCATGAAGGAAATTATTTGCAGAAAAGAAAGATTTTGAAACCAAATTTATGATTATCAAAGAGAAAATGTGGACCAGGAGAAATAAATTAATGGTTGCAATTTATAAAATTGATAATAAAGACTTACTGAATACCACAGGTAATATAGTCAATACTGTGTAATCACCTACATGGGAAAAGAATAAGAAAATGAATGGAAAAAAATAAAACGGATGTCCAGTCAATATACCAATATTTAAAAACACAGGAAAGATAATTTTGGATAATAACAACTTCCATGAAGGAAATTAAGTTGGTGATATGATATCAAATTAGATATGGGGGATGAATGGTGACATCTATTTTAGATTGTGGTCTAAATTATACTTTCAGTACAGATATTGAAGTCTAATTGATTTTGAGAATGGGATTAAGATGATGGAATAGGACAGGAGCTCACTTTCCCTCATAAAAACAACAAAATTACAACAAAGTGCTGAACAGCCTTCAACCAAGTGGACTGGAAACTTTCATAAAAATTTTCTACTCTAGAAGAGAAAGGGGAGGCCACATCAAGAGAGGTGACCATTTTGGGAAAAATCTGGCCTCACCCATGAGAGCTGAGAAGCCCCAGGCCAAATGATAAGCCAGGTGGAACACAACCCACCCATCAGTAAACAGGCTGCCTAAAGACCCCCCAGGCATAAAGTCACCTCTAATCTCACCCAGAGACAAAAACCAACCCACCCACCAGATGGAGAGGAATAAGCCCCACCCACCAGTGGGCAAGCACCAGTCCCTCCTTTCAGGAAGCCTACAGCAAGCCTCCATACCAACATCAGCCACAATGGGGGCAGATATCAAAAGTAAAAGAGGCTACAACACTATTGTCCACAAAAAGACACCACACCAAAACCTTTAAAAATGAAAAGAAAGGGAGCAAGAACCCCCCCCCCCCGGAAAAACAGCTAAGTGATCTAGAGATTATCAGCCTCCAGGACAAAGACATTAGACTGATGATGCTGAAGATGATGCAAGACATTGTAAATAAACTGGAGGCAAAGAATGATCATTGACAGCAAACTTTGAGCAAAAAAATACAAGATTTAAAACTTAAGCAAGAAGAGATGCAAAATAAAATAAGTAATTCCTTACAAGCCAGCAGAATGTAGGAGCCAGAAGAATGAATGAGCGAAATGGAGGAAAGAACTAGTGGAAATCACTGATGCAGAACAGAAGAGAGAAAAAAAGATTGAAAAGAAATGAAGAGAGTCTCAGAGAACTCTGGGACAACAATAAACACACCAACTTCCATATTATAGGGGTTCCAGAAGGAGAAGGGAGAAAGGGACAGAAAAAAAAATTCCAAGGGATAATAGCTGAAAACTTCCCCAATATGGGAAAGGAAACCCTCAGTCAAATCCACGAGTGCCATATAAAATAAAACCAAGGAGGAAGACCCTGAGACACATATTAATCAAACTGATCAAAATTAAAGACAAACAGAAAATATTGAAAGTAGCTAGGGGAAAGAAACAACATACAACAGAACCCGAATAAGGTTATTGGCAGATTTTTCGGCAGAAACTCTGCAGGCCAGAAGGGAGTGTCATGATATACATAATGTGATGAAAGGAAAAAACTCCAACCAAGACTCCTTTACCCAGCAAGGCTTTCATTCACATTTGAAGGAGAAATCAAAAGCTTTACAGATAAGCAAAAGCTAAGATAATTCAGCAACAATAAATTAGCTTTACAACAAATACTAAAGGAACTTATCAAGGCAGAATAAAAGAGGCCACAACTAGAAACAAAAATAACACAAATGAAAAAGTTCACCTGTAAGGGCATATATACAGTAAAGGTACTAAATCATCAATGCACAAATATACTACCAAAATCAGAAATCATGAGAAGAGGAGGGTACGAATGCAGGACACTGGAGATGCACTTAAAATTAAGAAACCAACAACTTCAAACAAACTTGTATATATATATATATATATATATATATATATATATATATATATATATTCCTATATCAAACTTCAGGGTAAATGCAAATCAAAAATCTACAATTGATAAACACAAATAATAAAAAATCAACATAAATACAACACTAAAAATAGTCATCAAACCACAAGAGGAGAGAACAAGAGAAGAAGGGAAGAAAAAAGAGCAACAAATACAAATCCAAATAATAAAATGGCAATAAAACATACATTTCAATAATTATCTTAAATGTAAATGGACTAACTGCCCCAACCAAAAGACATAGACTGGCTGAATGGATAGAAAAGCAAGGCCTATACATGCTGACTTCAAGAGACCTACTTCACTTCTAGGGACACATACAAATTGAAAGTGAAAGGATGGAAGAAATTATTCCACACAAATGGAAATCAAAAGAAAGCTGGATTAGCAATAATCATATCAGACAAAAGAGTCCTTAAAGAATATTATAAGAGAAAAGGAATGACATTACATAACAATGAAATGATCAGTCCAATAATAAGATATAACAATGGTAAATATATATGCACCCAACACAGGATCATCACAATATATGAGTCAACTGCTAACTACCTTAAAAGGAGAAATTGACAATAACTCAATAATAGTGGGGGACTTTGACACCTCACTTACAGCAATGGATAGATCATCCAGACAGAAAATCAACAAGCAAACAAGCCACGAATGAAGCATTAACCAGATGGACCTAATAGATATTTATAGGACATTCCATCCAAAAGAAACAGAATACAAATTCTTCTCAAGTGCACACAGAACATTCTCTAGAATTGATCACATTTTGGGCCACAAATCAACACTTGGTAACTTTAAAAAAATTGAAATCATATCAACCATCTGCAGACCACAATTCTATAAGACTGGGAATCAACAACAAGACAAAATGCAACAAAACCAAAACACGTGGAGAATAAACAACATACTACTAAACAACTAATGGATCACTGAAGCAATCAAAGAGGAAATTAAAAAATACCTAGAAGCAAATGACAACAAAGATATGACACTCCAAACCCTATGGAATGCAACAAAAGCTGTCCTAAGAGGAAAGATTATAGCAAAACAAGCCCACCTCAGGAAACAAGAAAAAGCTCAAATAACCAACCTAACTTTACATCTAAAGCAGTAGAGAGAGAAGAACAGACAAGACCTAAAGTTAGTAGAAGAAAAGAAATCATAAAAATCAGAGCAGAAATCAATGAAATCGAAATGAAGAAAACTATAGCAAAGATCAATGAAATGAAAAGCTGGTTATTTGAAAAGATCCAAAACATTAATAAACCCTTAGTCAGAATCATCAAGAAAAAAGAGAGGACTCAAATCAATGAAATTAGAAATTTAAAGGGAGAAGTTACAACAGACATCACAGAAATACAAAGGATCATAAGAGACTACTATATGCAACTATATGCCAATAAAACAGAAAAGCTAGAAGAAATGGACAAAGTCTTAGAAAAGTACAATCTTCCAAAACTAAACCAAGATGAAATAAAAAAAGATGAATGGACCAATCACAAGTACTGAAATTGAAACTGTGATTAAAAAATTTGAACAAACAGAAGTCCAGAGCCAGATGGCTTCACAGGTGAATTCTATCAAACATTCAGAGAAGAGCTGACACCTATCCTTCTGAAACTATGTCCAAAAAAATGGAGAGGAAGGAAGACTCCCAAACTCATTCTATGAGGCCACCATCACCCTCATACCGAAACCAGACACCACAAAAAAAAAAAAAAAAAATTTCATTGATGAGCATATATGCAAAAATTCTCAACAAAATGCTAGCAAAGAGAATCCAAGAATACATTAAAATGATTGTACATCATGATCAAGTAGGATTTATCCCAGTGAAGCAAGGATTCTTCAATATCTACAAACCAATCAGTGTGATACACCACATTAACAATCTGAAGAATAAAAATCTTATAATAATCTCGAAAGATGTAGAAAAAGATTTGACAATATCCAATACCCATTTCTGATAAAAAAAATTCATAAAGTGGCCATCGAACCTACCTCAACATATTAAAGGCCATACATGACAAACCCACAGATAAAATCATTCTCAATGGTGAAAAGATGGATGAGATCTGGAACACAACAAGGATATCCACTCTCACCACTGCTATTCAATACAGTATTAGAAATACAGTATTAGAAGTCTTAACCATGGCAATCAGAGAAGAAAAAGAAATAAAAGGAATCCAAAGTGGAAAGGAAGAAGTAAAACTATCAATATTTGCAGATGACATGATACTATAATTTGAGAATCCTAAAGACTCTACCAGAAAACTGTTAGAGCTCACCAACAATTTTGAAAAGTCACAGGATACAAAATTAATATACAGAAATTGATGGCATTTCTATATACTAACAACAAAAGATCAGAAAGAGAAATTAGGGAAACAATCCCATTTACCATCTCTTCCAAAATAATAAAATACTTAGGAAACATACCTAAAGAGACGACCTGTACTCTGAAAATTATAAGATGCTGATGATAAAATCCAAGATGTCAAAAACAGATGGAAAGATATACCATGCTCTTGGATTGGAAGAGTTAATATAAAAATGACTATACTACCCAAAGCAATCTACAGACTCAATGAAATCCCTATCAAATTACAAAGGACATTTTTCACAGAACTTGAATAAAATATTTTAAAGTTTGCTTGGAAGCACAAACAACCCAGAATAGCAGAGATATCCTGCAAAAGAAAAATGGAGCTGGAGGTATCAGGCTCCCTGACTTCAGACTATACTACAAAGCAACAATCATCAAAACTGTATGGTACCAGCACAAAGACAGAAATGTAGATCAGTGGAAGAGGATAGAAAGCTCAGAACTAACCCCATGCACTGACATCTGACTAATCTATGACAAAGGAGGCAAGAATATACAATGGAGAAAAGTCAGCCCCTTCAATAAGTGGTGCTGGGAAAACTGGACATCCTCATGAAAAGAATGAAATTAGAACACTCCCTAACACCAAAAATAAAAATAAACTCTAAATGGATTGTAATCCTAGATGTAAGACCACATACTATAAAACTCTTAGAGGAAAACATAGGCTAAACAATCTCCAACATAAATAACAGCAAAAACAAAAATAAACAAATAGGACTTAATGAAACTTCAAAATTTCTGCATAGCAAAGGAAATCCTAAACAAAACAAAAAGACAACATGCAGAATTGGAGAAAATCTTTACAAATGAATTGACTGACAAGGGATTAATCTCCAAAATTTATAAACACTTCCTATATCTCAATAGCAAAAAAACAAACCCATCAAAAAATGAGCAGAAGATCTAAACAGACAATTCTCCAAAGAAGACATAGAGTTGGCCAAAAAACACATGAAAAGATATTCAACATCACTAATTGTTAGAGAAATGCAAATCAAAACCTCTATGTGGTATGACCTTACACCAGCCAGTATGGCCATCTTCAAAAAGTCTACACGCAATAAATGTTGGATAGGGGTATGGAGAAAAGGGAACCCTATTACACTGCTGGTGTAACCATTGTGGAAAACAGTGTGGAGATTCCTCAGACAACTAAAAACAGAATTCCCATTTGATCTATCCATCCCACTCCTAGGCATCTATTCAGAGAAAACCATGACTCAAAAAGATGCATGTACTTGTGTTCATTGTATCACTATATACAATAGCAAGGACATGGGGACAACTTAAATATTCATCGAGAGTGGAGTGCCTAAAGAAGATGTGGTCTATATACACAATGGACTATTACTCAGCCGTTAAAAGGAAAGAAAGAACATTTGCAGCAATATGGATGGACTTAGAAATATTTATTCTAAGTGAAGTCAGTCAGACAGTGAGACACCAACATCAAATGCTGTCACCTACATGTGGAATTTTAAAAAAGGACATAATGAACTTCTCTGCAGAATAGATACTGACTCTCAGACTTTGAGAAACTTATGGTCTCCAAATGAGACAATGTTGGGTTTAGGGGGATGCACTGGGGGTTTAGGACAGAAATTCTATAAAATTTGGTTATGGTGATTGGTGTACAACTATAAATGCAATAAAATTCATGGAGAAAAAAAGAAATCTAATTGATTTCACAGAAACACATATGTGAAAATATGAAAGAAATACTTCAAAAATAACAGAATAGCTTATGTCATATAAAGTTCAAAATATATTTCTTATATAATAAATGGAAATCTGCTGTGGTTAAGTGTAACAGCTCAGGGAAATCTTACCTGGAATGAAGTCAGAAATGCCTGCAGAACCTGGCTTATGGTAGAGTCTTATAGTCCAGGGTAAGGAATTTATTTTTACTCTAAGAATAAAGAAAACTCCTGGAAATGTTTAAGGAGAGAGACCTAGTCTTACTTAAAGTTTTACGAAGATTATTCCAGCAGGAAGAAAAATGGGAGAATTTAGTAAGTCATGAAAGTATGTTGAAAGAGAATTTAAAATCTATTACATTTTTTCTTTTTTAATTTTAAGTGATTTTTATTTTTTCCATTATAGGTGGTTTTCAGTGTTGTGCCAATTTTCTACTGTATAGCAAGTTGACCCAGTCACACATACATATATGCATTCTTTTTCTCACATTACCCTCCAGAATGTTCCATTATAAATGACTAAATATAGTCCCCAGTGCTATACAGCAGGATCTCATTGCTTATCCATTCCAAATGCAATAGTCTGCATTTATTAACCCCAGATTCTCAATCCATCCCACTCCCTTCCCCTCCCCCTTGGCAACCACAAGTCTGTTCTCCAAGTCCTTGATTTTCTTTTCTTGGAAAGGTTCATTTGTGCCATATATTAGATTCCAGATATAAGTGATAACATATGGTATTTGTCTCTTTTGAACTTATTTCACTTAGTATGAGAGTCTCTATTCCATCCATGTCACTGCAATTGGCATTATTACCAGCTCTTCTTAATCCATTCATCTGTCAATGGACATTTAGGATGTTTCCATGTCTTGGCTGTTGTGAATAGCAGTGTAATGAACGTATGGGTGCATGTGTCTATTTCAAAGCAAGTAGTGTCTGGATATATGTGTAGGAGGGTACCCTTTTCTATACACCCTCTCCAGCATTTGTTATTTGTGGACTTATTAATTATGGCCATTCTGTCAGGTGTGAGGTGGTACTGCATAGTAGTTTGGACTTGTATTTCTCTAATAACCAGTAGTGTTGAGCATTTTTTCATGTGCTTGTTGGCCATCTGTATATCTTCTTTGGAGAAATGTCTATTCAGGTCTTTTGCCCATTTTTCCATTGGGTTGTTGGCTTTTTTGCTTTTGTGTTGTAGAAGTTGTTTGTCTATCTTAGAAATAAAGCCCTTGTCAGTTGCATCATGTGAAACAATGTTCTCCCCTTATTAGAGTGTCTTTTTGGTATTTTTATGGTTTACTTTGCTGTGCAAAAGCTTTCCAGTTTGTTTAGGTCCCATTGGTTTATTTTTTCCTTTTATTCTTGTTGCCCTGGGAGACTGACATAACAACATTTGTAAGGTGCCTGTCAGAGAATATTTTGCCTATGTTCTCTTCTAGGTGTTTGATGGTTATTTTGGCATATGGCATGAGGATGTGTTCCAGTTTCATTGATTTACATGTGGCTGACCAGTTTTCCCAGCAATACTTGCTGTAAGTGCCGTCCTTTTACCATTATAGATTCTTGCCTTCTTTGTCAATGATTAATTGACCATAGGTGTCTGGGATTATTTCTGGGTTCTCTATTCTGTCGCATTGGTCTATATGTCTGTTTTGGTACCAGTATCTCACTGTCTTGATGACTGTGGCTTTGGAGTGTTGCCTGAGGTCTGGGAGAGTTATGCCTTCTGCTTGGTTTTTGTTCCTCAGGATTACATTGGCAGTTCTGGGTCTTTGTGGTCCCATATATATTTTTGGATTGTTTCTTTTAGTTTTGTGAAAAATGTCATGGGTAATTTGATAGGGATTGCATTGAATCTGTAGATTGTTTTGGGTAGTATGGCCATTTTTACAATATTAATTTTTCCAGTCCAGGAACATGGAATATCTTTCCATTTCTTTGAAACCTCTTTAATTTCCATGATAAAGTTTATACTTCTCAGCATATATATCTTTCACCTCCTTGGGCAGGTTTATTCCTAGGTGTGTAATTTTGGGAGGAGTGATTTTAAAAGGTATGGTATTTTTGTATTCCTTTTCTCATATTTCATTGTTTGTATACATAAATACCACCAATTTCTGAATGTTAATCTTGTATCCTCTACTTTGCTGAATTCATTGATCAGTTTGAGTAGTTTCTGTGTAGAGTCCATAAGATTTTCTATATCTAGTATCATGTCATCTGCATACAGTGACAATTTTACCTCTTCTCTTCCAATTTGGACAGTTTTTATTTCTTTTTTTGTCCAATTGCTATGGCTAGGACATTTAATACTGTGTTCAATAAAGGTGGTGAGAGTGAGCATCCTTGTCTTGTTCTAGATTTTAGTGGGAAGGCTTTCAGCTTTTCTACTTTGAGTATTACATTGGCTGTGGGGTTGTCATAAATGGCTTTTTGTATTTTAAGTTGTGTTCCCTCTATACCCGCTTTGGTAAGAGTTTTTATCATAAGTGGATGTTGGACTTTGTCAAATGCTTTTTCTGCATCTATTGAGATGATCATGTGGTTTTTGACTTTTATTTTGTTAATGTGGTGTATGACGTTGACTGATTTGCATATGTTGAACTATCCTTGTGCACCTGGGATGAATCCCACTTGGTTGTGGTGTATGATCTTTTTTGTATTGCGTTGGATTCAGATGGCTAAAATTTTCTTGAGAATTTTTGCATATATTTTCATAAAAGATATTAGCCTATAGTTTTCTTTTTTTGGTGGTATTGTTGTCTGTTTTTGGTATTACGGTGAGGGTGGCATGATAGATTGACTTTGGGAGTGTTCCTTCGTCAAGCTTTTGGAAAAGTTTAAGGAGCTTGAGTATAAATTCCCCTTTGTATGTTTGGTAGAATTTGCCTGTGAAGCCATTTGGTCCTGGACTTTTGTTTGTAGGGAGTGTTTTTATTACATATTCAATTTAATTTCTAGTGATTGGTCTAGTCATTTGTTCTATTTCTTCTTGATTTAGTTTTGGCAGGTTGTAATTCTCTAGAAAGTTTTCCATTTCTTCTATGTTGTCAAATTTTATTTTATATAATTGTTCATGGTATTATCTTATGGGTTTTTTTTGGTATTTCTTCAGTATCTATTGTGATTTCACCTTTTTCTTATTTTTTTATTTTATTTTTTTCTCTCCTCTTCTTGGTGACTCTGGCCATAGGTTTGTCAATTTTATTAACCCTTCAAATTAGTTTTAGTATTATTGATTTTTCCCTTATTTTTTGAATCTCTATTTTATTGAATTCTTCTCTGATCTTTATGATTTCCTTCCTTCTGCAGAGTTTATGTTTTGTTTGTTCTTTTTCTAATTCATTTAGGTCAGATTTTTAGTTGTCGATGTGACATTTTTATTATTTTTTGAGGAAGGCCTGTATTGCTCTGAATTTCCCTCTAGGCATTGATTTTGACACATCCCATAGATTTTTTTTTGTCTTTTTGCTATTTCTTGGGCCGCTCCTGCGGCATATGGAGGTTCCCAGGCTAGGGGTCTAATCAGAGCTGTGGCCGCCAGCCTATGCCAGAGCCACAGCAACGCAGGATCCGAGCCGCGTCTGCAACCTACACCACAGCTCACGGCAACGCTGAATCGTTAACCCACTGAGCAAGGGCAGGGACCGAACCCGTAACCTCATGGTTCCTAGTCAGATTCGTTAACCACTGCGCCACGATGGGAACTCCACATCCCATAGATTATGAATGGTTGTGCCTTCATTATCATTTCTCTCACAGTATTTTTTAACTTCTTTCTTGATTTTCTCATTGAGCCATTGGTTTTTTAGAGGCATGCTGTTTAGTCTCCATGTAGTAGGTTTTTTCTCATTTCTTTTACTGTGATTGACTTCTAGTTTTAGGACATTATGGTCAGAGAAAATACTGATTACATTTTTTTCAAAAAATAAGCAATAGTAGCTTGAATTAGGGTGACAGCAGGGGGTGAACAGATTATAGATATTGTTGGTAGTAGAGATCATGGAGATCACTCTGGACTGTCATTTTTGAAAATGACATTTGGAAAACCAAATACATTGCATTTATAGCCTTAGTGTTTTACTAATTAACTTGGGAACAGATCACAGTTAAATATCAGACTCACAAAGTTCAAATTGCGTAGGCCCTTGAACATTACTTGGTTTCACTGGAAAGTAGAAACCAGTAGGTAGTGATTTCTGATGGAAATTACAGAAAACACAGAAGCTATTTTTTTTTATATTTTATTATGTCGATTTACAATGTTCTGACAATTTTTGTTATACAACAGTGATCCAGTTATACATACATTCTTTCATACATTGTCCTGCATCATATTCCATCACAAGAGATTGGATATACTTTCCTGTGCCATACAGTAGAAACTCATTGCTTATCCACTCCAAATGCAATAGTTTGAATGTACTAACCCAAATTCCTAATCCATACCACTCCCTAACCCTCCCCCTGGCAAACCCAAATCTGTTTTCCATGTCCATGATCTGTTTCTGTTTTGTAGATAGATCCTTTGTGCCATATTTTAGGTTCCACATGTAAGTAATATAATATGGTGTCTGTCCTCTCTTTATGACTTACTTAACTCAGTATGAGAGTCTCTATTTCCAACCACGTTGCTGCAAATGGCATTATTTTGTTCTTTTTTATGGCTGAGTAGTATTTCATTGTATACATGTACCACATCCTCTTATTCCATTCATTCGTTAATGGATATTTAGATTGTTTCCATGTCTTGGCTATTGTGAATAGTGCTATGATGAACATACGGGTGCATGTATCTTTTTCAAAGAAAGTTTTGTCCAGGTATATGTCCAGAGGTAGTTTTCAGAGGCAGTTCCATACTCTTTTCCACAGTGGTTGTGCCAATTTATATTCTCATCAGCAATGAAGAAGGGTTCCCTTTTCTTTACATTCTCTCCAGCATTTGTTTTTGTTGACTTGTTAATGATGGGCACTCTAACTGGTGTGAGGTGGTTACTTGTTGTTTTGATTTTCATTTCTCTAATAATTGGTGATGTTTAGCATTTGTCATGTGCCTGCTGGTCATCTGTATGTCTTCTTTGAAGAAATGTCTATTTAAGTCTTCTGCCCATTTATTTTTTTGAAGGGGTTTTTTGTCTTCTTTTGGCTGGGTTGAATGTGTTGTTTGCATATTTTGGAGATTAAACCTTTGTTGTTTGAATCATTTGTAAATATTTTTATCACATTATATGGGTTGCCTTTTTGTGTCTTTGTTTCCTTTGTTGTGTGGAAGCTTTTGAGTTTAATTAGGCCCCCTTGATTTATTTGTTTTATTGTCATTACACTAGGATGTGTATCAAAGAAGGTGTTACTGTGATTTGCGTCAAAGTGCCTTCTGCCTATGTTTTTCTCTAGGAGTTTTATAGTATCTAGCCTTACATTTAGGTCTTTAATTCATTTTGAGTTATTTTTGTGTATGGTGTTAGGCAATGTTCTAACTCATTCTCTTGCATGCAGGAGAATGAGTTTTCCCAGCACCATTTATGAAAAAGATTATCTTTCTTCCATTGTATGTTCTTGCCTGCTTTGTCATAGATTAATTGACCATAGGTGCTTGGGTTTATTTCTGGGCTTTCTATCCTGTTCCAATGATCTATATTTCTGTTTTTGTGAGAATACCATAATATTTTGATGATTGCAGTATTGTAGTAGAGTCTGAAGGCAGGAAGCCTGATTCTTCCAGTTCCATTTTTTTTCTTTTCAATATTGCTTTAGCTATTCAAGGTCCTTCATATTTCCATAAAAAAATTTAAATATTTTTTGTAGTTCTGTAAGAATGTCTTTGGTAATTTGAGAGTCATTGCATTTAATTTGTAATTTGAGACTGATTCCATTTAATCTGTAGATTGCCTTAGGTAGTGTTGTAATTTTGAATATGTTGATCCTTCCAACCCAAGAACATGGACTATTTTTCTATCTATTTGTGTTTTCTTTGATTTATTTCATCAGCATCTTATAGTTTTCAGAGTACAAGTCTTTTGTCTCTTTATGTAGGTTTATTCCTAGGTATTTTATTCTTTTTGATGTGATGGTAAATGGGATGGCTTCCCTAATTTCTTTTTCTGATTTTCATTGTTAGAATACAGGAATGCAATTGATTTCTGTGTATTAGTTTCATATCCTGCAAATTTACCAAATTCATTGATGAGCTCTAATAGTTTATTTGGTAGTGTCTTTAGGATTTTCTATGTATAGTATCATGTCTTTTGCAGTGATAGTTTTATTTCTTCTTTTCCAGTTGGAATACTTTAATTTTTTTCTTTTCTTATTGCCATGGTTAAGACTTCTAAAACTATGTTGAATAACATTGGTGAAAGTGGACATCCTTGTCTTTTTACTGATGTTAGTGAAAATTCTTTCCATTTTTCACCATTGAGAATGATGGTAGCTGTGTGCTTTTATTATATTGAGGTAGTTCCCCTCTATGCCCACTCTCTGGAAAGTTTGTTTTTTTTTAGGAATGGATGCTGAATTTTGTCAAAAGCATTTTCTGCATCTATTGAGATGATCATGTGTTATGTTTCAGTTTCTTGATGTGGTGTATCACACTGATAGATTTGCAGATTTTGAAGAAATCTTGCATCTCTGGGATAAATCCTAATTGATCATGGTATATGATCTTTTTAATATATGCCTGTATGTGGTCTGCTAATATTTTTTTGAGGATTTTTTGCATTTATATCCATCAGTGATATTGGCCTGTAATTTTCTTTTTTTGTGGTATCTTTGGTTTTGGTAACAGGGTAATAATGGTGGCTTCACAGAATGAGCATTGAGTGTTCCTTCTTTTGCAGTTTTTTGAAAGACTTTCAGAAGAAGAGGTGTTCTGACCAGTCAGAACTCTTCTCTGACTGGTAGAACTCAGCTGAGAAGTCATCAGGTCTTGGACTTTTGTTTTTTGGAAGTTTTTAAATCACATTTTCAACTTCAGCACTTGTGATTGGTCTATTCATATTTTCTATTTCTTCCTGATTCAGTCTTTTAGATTGCACCTTTGTAAGAATCTGTCCATTTCTTCTAGGTTGTCCATTTTATTGACACACAGTTGCTCATAGTATTCTCTCATGATCCTTTGTGTATGTTGGTTTTAATTTCTCCTTTCTCATTTCTAATTTATTGATTTGAACCCTCTCCCTTTTTTCCTTGATGAGTCTGACTAATGGCTTATGGATTTTGTTGACATTTTCAAAGAAACAACTTTTGGTTTCATTGATCTTCTCAATTGTTTTCTTTGGGTCTGTGTTATTAATTTCCTTTCTAATCTTTATGATTTCTTTCTTTCTACTAATTTTGGGTTTTCTCTGTTCTTTCTTCTGTAGGCATTTATGGTGTAAGGTTAGGTTGTTTATTTGAGATTTTTTCTTCTTTCCTGAGACACAACTATATTGCTATATACTTCCCTCTCAGAACGACTTTTGCCATGTCCCATGGGTTTTGGATTGTTGTATTGTTGTATCTTCGTTGTCATTTGTATCTAAGTTTCTTTTAATTTCCTCAATGGTTCATTGGTTGTTTAATAGCATATTGTTTAGCTGCCAGTTTGTGCTTTTTGATGTTTTTTTCATGTAGGTGATTTCTAGTCTCATAGCATTTTGATCAGAAATCAGGCTTGATATAATTTCATTTTTTTTCCTAATTTATCAAGGCTTGATCTCTGGCCCAAGATGTGATCTATCCTGGAGAATATTCCATGTCCACTTGAGAAGAAAATATATTCTGTTGCTTTGGGGTGAAAAGTCCTACAGATATCAGTTAATTATATTTGGTTTAGTGTATCATTTAAGGCCTGTGTTTCCTTGTTGATTTCCTGTCCATTGTTGTAAATGGGGTGTTCAAGTCACTGACTATTATTGTGTTATCTTTGATTTCTTCTTCTATGACTGTTAGTAGTTGCCTTATATATGTGGTGTTCCTGTGTTGGTTGCATATATGTTTACAATTGTTATTTCTTATTCTTGGATTTATTATTTTATCATTATGTAATGTCCTTATTTGTCTCTTGTGACCTTCTTTATTTTGTCTGATATGAATGCTGCTATTCCTGCTTTTCTTTACTTTCCATTTGCATGTAATATTTTATTTCATTCCCTATTTAAAGTCTGTATGTGTCCTTAGATGAGAACTGGGTCTCTCTTATGATGGGTAGCATACATATGGGTCTTGTTTTTGAATCCATTCAGCCAGTCTGTATGATTTAGTTGGAACATTCAATCCATTTAAATTCAATTTAATTATGAATAATTATGCATTTATTATCATTAACTTAATTTTTATTGCTATTTGGGGCCTTTTTTCTTCACTTTCTCTTTTTCGTGTCTTCTCTTGTGATTTACTGACCATCTTTAGTGTTATATTTGGCTTGCTTTTTCTTTTTTTATCTGTTTGACCATTTTAGTTATTTGATTTATAGTTGCAAGTATATTTTGATATAGCCATCTGTAAGTGTGCAGAATAATTTCTGCTTATTGGTTTCTTAATTTCAAGTGCATTTTCAATGTTTTGTGTTTGTCCTCTCCTCTTCTCATATTTACTAGTTTAGATATCATATTTGTTGATGGGCGATTTCCTACATTTATTTTATCTTTGCCTTTGCCAGTTAGCTTTTTCATTTGTAATATTCTTGTTTCTAATTGTGGCTTTTCCTTTCCTGCTTAGAGAATTTCTTTTAGTATTTGATATAGAACAGATTTGGAGGTGAGTCAATTCTCTTAGCTTTTGCTTATCTGTAAAACTTTTGATCTCTACATCAAATCTGAATGAGAGCTTTGCTGGGTAGATTATTGCTGGTTCTACATTCCTCCTCTTCATCACCTCAAATATATTTTGCCATCCCTTCTGGCTTGTAGTGTTTCTGGAGAAAGATCAGCTGTTATTCTTATGAGAGTTCCCTTTTATCTGATTTGTTTCTCTTCCCTTGTGGCTTTGAATATTTTTTCCTTGAACTTAATTTTGTCAGTTTGATTAGTATGTGTCTTGCCTTTTTTTCCCCCCTTGGGTTTATTTTGTATGGACTTCTCTGTGCTTCCTCCACTTACGTGAGTGTTTTCTTTCCCATATTTGGGAAATTTTCCATTAGAATCTCTTCAAATATTTTCTTTGGCCCTTTCCCTCTCTCTTCTCCTTATAGAACCTCTATGATGTGAATTTTGGTATGTTTAATATTGTCCCAGAGTTCTCTTAGACTTTCCTCAGATTGTTTTCTATTTTTCTTTATTCTTTCCTGCAGCAGTGATTTCCACCACTCTGTATTCCACCTTATTTATCTGTTCTTCTGCCTCACTTATTTGTTAACCTGTTGGTTCCTTCTAGATTATTTGTCATTTCAGCTGATGTGTTATTCATTTTGCTCTTTAAATCCTCTAGCTCTTTGTTAAACATTTATTTTTTTTTTTAATTTTTGTGTCATTTCTTGGGCCGCTCCCATGGCATATGGAGGCTCCCAGGCTAGGGGTCTAATTGGAGCTGGAGCCACCGGCCTACACCAGAGCCACAGCAACGCTGGATCCGAGTCGCATCTGCAACCTACACCACACCTCACGGCAATGCCAGATCCTTATCCCACTGAGCAAGGGCAGTGATCGAACCCGCAACCTCATGGTTCCTTGTCGGATTCGTTAACCACTGCACCATGATGGGAACTCCTAAACATTTCTTTTAGATTCTTGACATGTGTCTCCATTCTTTTTCTGAGATCTTGGATCATCTTTACTATCATCACTCTGAATTCTTTTTCAGATAGATTGCCTATTTCCTTATTCTTTAGTGGTTTTTGTGTATGTTTTTCTTGTTGCTTTGTCTGAAAGCTGCTTCTTTGTCATCTCATAGTGCCTCCCTTTCTGTTTATTGTCCCCTCAACATTTGGTGCAGATGCCAAAGCAGGCATGCAGTCTTGGAGTTTTTAGGTGTCATAGTGGTTCACATGTACCTACTGCACATGTTGGGAACATAAGTATCACACATCTTTTCCTGGATTTGGGTGTTTGCTATGGATGGGGTCTGTGAGGCAGGTGGCAGTTATTTACCATTCACAGGATGGCTTTTGTAGTTCACGGTGGTAGCAGTGTCTCTTGCAGCCCCTATAGCTACCAGTAGCTTTCAGGGAAATTTTCTGTAGCTTGAAATATCAGCAGTTTCTCTTGCTGCACCTTTCTCTGCCAGGAAGTCTCTAGGGTCTTCTCTCTGTAACTATAGGGGCAGTTTCTGCTATTTTGCCAGCACTCCCCTTGGTTGGCCACTCTAGTAATCTCTTTATGAAGCCCCAGAGGTGGGAGACTTCTCCCTAACTTTTGCTAAAAGGCTCTCTCTCTGTAGCTGCATGATGTGTTTCTGATGGTCCTTCCCATCTTATTGCTGGTAGGAGTGCTCTCTGCAGATGCTATGGATTTGAGTGTGGGTTATTGGGCCTCCTCAGGCTCCCTTGCTGTAGAAAGAGTGACAATGATGTGTCCTTCACAGGGCCACTGGTGTGGGTCTTGTTTTGTGCTTTTCTCAAGCAAGGCTGCCAACAGCTCCAGCAGGAACAGACACTGGTGGCATCTCATGGAGAATAGGTGCTGGCACTGGCAGCTTTTCTGATACTGATTGAGCACCATTAGCACAAGCCCCTGCAGACTCTCTGGGAAAAGCCAAGGTGCCTATTTTATCTTATAGAGCAGATTACTATTCTTGTGGGGTTGAGTGCCACCACCGTCAGCTCTTCTGGTGCAGGTTGCGCTCCACTAACACAGACCACTGGCAGGAACTGGGAACTTGTGTTATTCCCCCAGGTTGTTACTCCATCTGCTCTAAGAAGACTGTACCCATAAGTCTGGGGCTGCTTCCTAGCCATTTCTTGGCATCCACTGCTGCCAAGCTGTTCCCCATGTTGAAGCAGGTGGTGTACTGAACCTTGAGAAAGAGAGCACAGGGAACAAGGCTGTAGTGGTGTATCCTGCCCCTTCCTTCCACCACCACCAAACAATGGCATCTAGTCTCTAAGCCAGACTGGGTTGCCTCCACTTAGATGCTCTCAATTGTGGTCACCCTATACTCTAGCCCCTCAGGCTGTGTCCACATGGCCAACCCCATTTTTCCCCATGTAGCCAGCCCCAGCTCCCTCTTTGGGTCTGATCTCAAAGGCCAGAGTTTTTGGCTGCTATCCTCACTGGTGGGGGAACTTCCCAGTGTACATGATCTATTCCTCTTTCCATCTCCCTCCTGGGAGAACAGGTCCCATCTCACTTCCTTTTTCTTTTCTCTTGTTCTTCTTTATTTTGTCCTATCTGGTTTTGTAAAATTTATCTTGCTCTCTCATAATCCTGAGGTGTTTTGTAAGTTTTTCTCATATTTTCTGTGTGAATAGTTCCATGTATGGTTGTATTTTCAATGTATTTGTGGGAATGGGTGAGCCTCACATCCTGCTACTCCACCATCTTAGCTCTTTCCACAAAAAACTAATATTTGTTTTAATGTTTAAAAGAAGAATGAAGTGGCAAAATGTATTTAATGATGCTGTGAGGGACAATATGTTGAAGATTGAAAAGAATTTACTGATTTTGCTGCTTTCTCTTTTCAAATGACTCTCTTTCAAAGTTTTTAACCATTTGAATGATTCATCCTTGAAACATAGTTAAATCCACATGGGTTTTATTTACCATTTCAGGATGTTGAAATGAAAGAGTATTGGAGCTTGTTATAAAGCATCTCGCATGTTTTACTTCATAAATATGTTGAAGAAACCACTCTTCCTTGGCTTAGAAGTGAATAAACAGGTGTTCCTGGTGACCTATTGGTTAGGGATTAAGCATTGTCACTGCTGCACTTCAGGTTCCATCCCTGGCCAAGGAAATTCTTCATGCCTTGAGTGCAGCCAAAAAGGGGAGGAGAATCAAAAAATTATAAATTTCTAAATGCATCTTCCTAAAATATGAGGTTGGGTCATTTATATAACATGTGGATACCAGAGAATTAAGCCTTAAGTAGTAAGTTAATTGTCCCCCTACTAGTTTGTTTATTGAAATTTTTATAGTTAATCGAGTTGCCTATAACAAACACTATAATAAATCAAACCTCTGTTAACTGTGAGTAAATTAAATCACCAATAACCGTTATGTAAAGGAAGCATTTCAGTTTCAAGGTTAAGATTACATGTCATAGATGATAAAGAAAAAGTTTAGAATTTAAAGGAGAATTTAAAACTCTTATTTTTAGCAATACTGTGTATATACTATGTTGAAAAATCTTTCAATTGTCATGTCATTTACAACAGTATAAAATAAATAAACATTTTTAATGTACAGCTGATTGAAATCTTTTTTTCAGAGTCCAAGAGCTAGATACAGAGGGAGGGAGAAGGAAAGACAAAAAGAGAGACCTGGAATAGAGAAAGAGAGTGAGAGAAAAGATAAGAAGATAAGAAGAATGTTTAGATGATTCTGACAATATGGCCACTCAGGAATTGTTTGTTAATTTCAATAGCCAATGTAGGTCACAGTTCTATAGCCAAGATGAAGTAGGGGATCAGGCCTTGGGTGAATGGAAAAACATCAGCCTCTAAGCTCTGATCTAAAGCAAGGATCTGACCTTTGAAAAAAAATGCGTTTAGAAAATAATGTAGAAGGAAATACATCACTAAATGGCAAAGAGAGATAAAAACAAAGCTTTTGTACCCTTACTACATCTTATTAAATAAAAATAAAGATTTTTATGAATATATAAATGTATATGTATATAGACACAAACACCAGCCTGAGATTGGCACAGGTTGATAATTTAAGGCTCATCTACCTTCATAGCCTGAAATAATCCAAGCTGAGAACTTACATGATGTGGTTCTAGAATGGTAAACACCAAGATACAGAGTAGAAATATTAATATTTTCTTGATAGGAAAGAACAGGTTAAAACTCCAAGAATTCCTATAGATGGAAACACTCACTCAAAAATCTAAAATTACTACACACAAGAGGCAAAAAGACAATTCCCCAAAGACAAAAGGAAAAATCAGATTCTAATCTAGATAGAATTAAAATGTTAAAATAGAATTAAATCAGAATTACAGAGTTCTAAGGAGGATATATTAAATAAGAAGGGATTAGAAATATTCTTTAACATTAAATATTTAATAAGTAGGCATAATATCATTTTAAAAGAAACAACCATAATAATAGAGATTGAATATATAGATTGAAACAGTGGAAAGATATAAAATTATACACTTAAAAAATGAACAAATACAAAAAAGACATTAAATATATAAATCACTGTAAACATAAGGCAACTAGAGTATGAAAAATATGTTACTAGGAAATGAAAATCTTAGCATATCAGTACAAGAGGATAAAAAATGATGTAAACATGCTAAAAGGTAAAATATCAAAAGAAATTCTAAAAGAAAAAATAAGTAAGGGCCTATATTTTGGGTGTATGCTAGCCTATAAACCCTTAAAAATGCAATAAATTTTGTATCTTTTGTTTCCCTAAAACTAAAGAAAATCTCTGACAATGGTTCAGAGCAAGGTGCAATGATCTTAAACCAGAACATTACCCAACAAACTATATAATTTAAAAGGAGTATGGTCTGGTTAACGAATCCGACTAGGAGCCATGAGGTTGTGGTTTCAATCCCTGGCCTCGCTCAGTGGGTTAAGGATCTGGCGTGGCTGTGGCTGTGGCGTAGGCCAGCAGCAACAGTTCTGATTAGACCCCTAGCGTGGGAACCTCCATATGCCACAGGTGCGGCCATAGGAAAGACAAAAAAAAAAAAAGGAAGTAAAAGGAGGATGGTCTGAAAGGCAAAATATAGTATGTGGACCGACATCTCAAACCTAAAGCTTAAACTCCTGCAAAGCAGAAGGATATAGACCTAAGCTCCCAACTTAAATCTTGGATGTTTCAATGTAAATAAAGTGGTCCCAGGTTAGCAGTAGCTCTTGGTAACTAGCAGAATCCAATGGAAATTCAACCTGGAGGAAAATTTCTCCAATTGAAGTCTTCCAAATACTAAAATATTTTATCATCAAAATGTGATATTTTAATACAATATTATCAGTCACACAAGGAAATAAGCCACATGAATTATAATCAATAAAAAAGAATTTAGATACTCAAATAATTCTGTTATTGGAAATAAGAGATCCAGAAAACATTTTTTTTTAAGTTTAAAAAAGATAAAATGTGGAAAAAATTGAGCAAGGAAGAAGAGATTTACCAAAAATTTCAAGCTGATTTGGAAAAGGATCTAAATAGAGAATTTTAAAAATTCAGAATAAATGTCTTAAAATCCTACTCAACAGATAACATAAATAGTAGATTAGATAATGCTGAAGGGATATAAGTAAAGTGGAAAGTATATTTAAGGAAATTATTCTGTATGGAAATTAGGTATAATGGTCACAAACATGAAAATGAAAGTAAGAACATGTAACATAGTTCTAGTAAGTCTTCTGGATGCAGAACTAATGGAAATGTAAAAAAGGCAATATCTGCAGAAAAATGACTAAAATATTTTAATAATTTATGAAAGATGATAAATTCATAATTATAGAAGGTACAATATATCAAACATGAAATATAAAGAAATCTGTAAATATGTAATTATAGTACATCTTGAATGCATTGCAGAAAGAGTTCTTACTAGAAAGCAAAGCTTTTGTTTTTAATATCTATAAAATATAACAATGTAGCCTATAAACAGAATTTGCAAAAGTAACAATGGGAGCTAAAAAAACACATTACTCTTGAAATTTCCATTGTGGCTTAGCAGTAACAAACCCAACTAGTATCCTTGAGGTTGCAGGTTTGATCAGTCAGTTAAGGATCCCATGTTGCTCTGAAGTGTGGCATAGATCACAGACACGGCTCAGATCTGGCATTGCTGTGGCTGTGGCATATGCTAGTGGCTATAGCTCCAATTTAACCCCTAGCCTGGGAACTTACATAAGCCATGGGTGTGGCCCTAAAAAGACCAAAAAAAAATTAAAAAAAATTACACTCACATTGCTGAAAGGAAGTAAGTCAATCCAGAATACAGAATTTTCTATTTACCTAAAAAACTAATATTTGTGTCTGAAATTAATATACTTATGTACAAAAAGAGAAAAATAAATTATCATTAAAAAGCATTTACTAAATAAATTTCTAAAAGATAAATTTCTAAAAAATTATGAGCAAGGAAAAGGATAAAAATGTAAGCAATACTAAATTGTCTGTCTCCAAACAATGAATATGATATAATCAATTTATTAGGTAAAATGAGAAATGATGTATAAAATGCAAAAAAATATGTAAATTAACTTATAAATTGAAGGGACTGCATTCTATTTTTCTTTCTCTTTCTTTCTTTTTTTTTTCTTTCACCTATCGCACTACAAGTCTGCCTGCCTGTCTGGACAGAGTGCTAAAAAAGGCTCTCAGCAAGCCTGCTTTCCCATAACCAGCAGTGAATGACTTCTTTTTGGTATTCCACTGTGGTGAGAAAGCTCTCAGAAAGAATCCCAGTTTGGTATTTTCCTGGAAAACAAACAATCAAAAAAACCTTATACTGAGCTCTCTGCTTATAATAAGCATGTGAGATCCTCGATGACAGGGTCTGTACTTGCATCTCTTTTCTCTCCATCCCCCAAGCCCAGCACCATACCTGGGTAAGAGCAAGCATTCATGCAGATAAAATGAATAATGGCACACATCACTCTATTCCAGTTTAATGGTTGGGAAAATAAGAAGGAAAAACCCAGAGTACTGACTTTGGAAACTGACTCTCTCTCCTCTTAACTAACTTATAACCTAGGATGACCCAGTTTCCTTCTTTGCTATACATGACTAACAGTACTATCTATTTCACAGAATTGTTTGAGAATAAAACAAGACAATGTTTATAAAAAGTTCAGCTCAGTGTCTGACACAGCAGGGGCTCCAGGTTTATTACAGAATATACTAGTCAAATAAATATAAAGATTTACAAAATAAACACAGAAGGAATTTAGAATGAGGAATGCTAAAAGACAACTGGAACACTGTATAGTAACAATGTTCATTTTTAAAGTAAATTTCTAAAGATTCAGTCATCTCAGGTTTAAAATATGTAACCATTGTGATAATTTTTAAATAGGCCAAAAATATGTGTTCAGATAAGCCAAAAATTCTCTCAGATTTACAAGTTGACCCATGAAGATCCATGAGTATTATGCAGAAGTGTTAAAAATGGTGTTTTCAAATATTAAGAGGCTTATCTAAGTTGAGACATCTTTTTGGATCCATGACTCTTTAATCAAGAAAATGCTAGAAAAGAATTTTCTAATGTAATTTTTAACTAACAAGATTAAGCTCAAATTAAGTATTCACATTGCTCTGTCAAAATGAGTTCATGAGGTCTATGCAAGATTGTTGTTAGACATGTTTCTATAACATTTTCTTAGCCTCTTTGCTGAAAACTCCATCTTGTTCTGCTTTACTTTATCCCATCTTCCTTCTTGAAAAACAGTCACAATGCTGGTAAATGACTTAAGCTTAAGAACAAAGACCTAAAGGCATAAGCTATTCATAGGGTCAGCTGAATGAGGACATAATGCATTGGTCTAGGCACAGTGGACCTGTGCAGATTGGCACACCATTTGCACAAGCATGATATGTCCTCTAAGGAATAAGAGAAAGAGGAACCTCATGGCCAAGTGGTTTATGAGTGGTTGTTAGTAGAACATGCATCAGCAAAGACAACCAAGGTGCAAACCTAGGCAGGCAGGGTTGTCACAAATAGGCATGCCATTTGCAGAAGCAAAGTGAGGATTCTCTGGAATGCTATGCATAGATAGCTAACTCAAATGCTAATGATTGTTATGTGCCTAAAGTTCAGAGTAAAAGCTTAACCTCAGCTAAGTGGCTTTTAAAATAATAAAAGAACTTATACAATAATAAACAAACCCTATATCCTCCACCCATAGCCTCACTTGACATCATCCTAAAGAGCACAGTAAAAGCAGTGTGGTTTCTTGAGACAGGGCTCTTGGTCCCTGAGACCTTGAGTCTCCCTGTTCCCGCCTTTGCTTAAGATAAATGTCTCTGTGTCTTGTTTTATGTTAACTTTTTCCTTAAGTTTCACAGCACCCATTCTTCAGCCCCATCCTGCTGAGCTGGTCTCAGCACAAGATAATAAGATTATATGCATGTGAAGGACTGACTCAGCACATAAGTTTCTCAATACATCTGATCTCTTCCAAGGAGCTGTCATCTACTTCATGTCAGCCACCTGCAATCACAGGCATGCCCTGGACTTCCTCATTATTGACAACAAGGTCATACATTTGCTTGACTGTGTCTTTTATTTTGAGATCAATTTTATATTTTATTAAAAATATGTTGCTATCATGTTTCCTTATTGCTTCTAATTTCAGCAAGTCTAAAATTAGACATACAAATTAGGATACAGTTAGTACAGCTTTTCATTCTTGTATTTTCAAGAAAGGAATAAGATATTAATTGATTTCAGACTCTGTTAAACTTACAAATTAAAGTAAGTAAATCACTAAAATAAGAGTAATTAGAAATCAGTAGAATAGAATAGAATATTAAATATTCCAATTAATTCCTTAAACTCTAGAAGCATTTGCACTTCTCCCTTTCTCTTACACCCCACATCCAATCCATCAGTTAACCATATTGACATTGCCTTCTAAATGTAGGCAGAATCTGACACATTTGAGGACTATCACCTCAGTTCTAACCACTATGAATTCTTGCCTGAACCATTGTGACAACACCCTAAGTGGTCTCCACACTTCCACTTTTGCCCCCCACAGACTCTTCATACACTAGCTATAAGTGAACTTCATTTTAAAGGGAAATCATGCTTTTCATAGATTAGGTCAAACCCTCTTATGGCTTCTCATTATGCTTAGATCTCTCCTTTATTCCATCTCCTCTAGCCATCCTGGCTTCCATGCTCTTCCATGTGCATCAGATTTGATTCTACATTGATGCTTTGCATTTGTAGTTCTCTTTGTCTGAAACACACTTGCGATATAGGTTCAGGTGAAAGAGATTTAATTTAAGCATTTGGTGAGAATTCACGTAAAAAGAACAGATTTCAAGTGGTTCAACAGTATTTTGGATTTTAAGCTCCTGATTAAAATTATAATTTTTTAGAATTATATATTCCCATTGAGGTATTCTAAGTAAGGGAACTTTGGTTGTGAAACCTGTTTTTGGAAAATATGAATCTGTGTTGGTGATGGGAAATAAAGTACAGGAGAATGTAGTAATGATCCAGTAAAGTAGCTAAAAGGCCTCAGTGAATTGATGATGGGAAGAGAAAATAAGAAATATTATTAAACAAGGCAAATCTCTAAGGCATGATGATTAATGTGCAACATGAATTAAAAAAGAACATATCAAATGATTTTCAGGTTTTTAACTTAAAAGTTAGTTGGTAAAAGAATTCCTAATAGAGAACAAAAAGAAGTAATAGATTCTAAAATTCTGCAAATCATCTCTGGAAATGGAGAAAAGAAATCCAAAGACAAGTTATATATACATAGAACCATTACCAAAAAAATTATAGTTAATACTTGATAAGGCTTCAATTTTATGTAGAATTTTAAGCCACAACATCTCTCATAATATACAGATTTATATTATTAGCTGAATGTTAATAATAAAACAACTTTATAGAGATTAAGGTTTAAATAACTGTTGAAATTCCACTTCCATATATATGTATTATTATAATTTAGTAAATAGGTTCATAAATATATACAAAATCAAGATGTTAATTTATAAAATATGCTACTACATTTCTACAACTAAAATTTTGATATTAATTCCTGTAACTATTAAATCAAACTCCTGGAAGAGAACATAGGCAAAACATTCTCTGACATCAACCTTACAAATATTTTCTCAGGTCAATCTCCCAAAGCAACAGAAATAAGAGCAAAAATAGTTCTCATCCTGGCTCAGTGGTTAGCAAATCCGACTAAGAACCATGGGGTTGCAGGTTCAATCCCTGGCCTCTCTTAGTGGTTTGGGGATCCAGCATTTCTGTGGGCTGTTGTTTGGGTCACAGATGTGGCTCAGAGATCCTGCATCCCTGTGGCTCTGGTATAGGCCAGCAGCTGCAGCTCTGATTGGACGCCTAGCCTGGGAACCTCCATATGCTGTGGGTGCAGCCCTAGAAAATATTAAAAAAAAAAAGAGCAAAAATAAACCAGTTGAGACCTAATCAAACTGACAAGCTTTTGCACAGCAAAGGAAACCAAGAAGAAATCAAAAAGACAACTTACAGAATTGGAGAAAATAGTTTCAAAAGATGCAATGGACAAGGGCTTAATCTCTAGAATATACAAGCATCTTATACAACTCAACAGTAAAAAGGCCAACAACCCAGTGGAAAAATGGGCAAAAGACCTGAATGACATTTCTCCAAGGAAGATGTACAGATGGCCAACAAACACATGAAAAAATTCTCAACACCACCAATTATTACAGAAATGCAAATCAAAACTACCACAAGATACCACCTCACACTAGTCAGAATGGCCTTCTTTAATAAGCCCCAAAATAACAAATGCTGGAGGGGTTGTGGAGAAAAGGGAACCCTCCTACACTGCTGGTACAACCACTATGGAGAACAGTATGGAGGTATCTTAAAAATTTGTATATAGAACTAACATATGACCCAGCAGTCCCACTCTTGGACATATATCCAGACAAAACTTCCTTTAAAAAAGACACATGCACCTGCATGTTCATTGCAGCACTATTCACAATAGCCAAGACATGGAATCAACCCAAATGTCCATCGACAGACGATTGGGTTAGGCATATGTGGTATATATACACAATGGAATACTACTCAGCCATAAAAAACAACAAAATAATGCCCTTTGCAGCAACATGGATGGAACTAGAGACTCTCATCCTGAATGAAGTCAGAAAGACAAAGACAAATACCTTATGATATCTCTTATATCTGGAATCTAATATAAGGCACAAATGAACCTTTCCACAGAAAAGTATATCATGGACTTGGAGAATCATCTTGCGGTTGCCAAGGGGGAGGCAGAGGGAGTGGGGTGGTTGGGGAGCTTGGGGTTAATAGATACAAACTATTGCCTTTGGAATGGATTAGCAATGAGATCCTGCTGTGTAGCACTGGTAACTATGTCTAGACACTTATGATGGAGCATGATAATGTGTGAAAATAGAATGTGTACATGTATGTGTAACTGGTCACCATGCTATACAGTAGGAAAAAAAATGTATTGGGGAAATAGCTTTTAAATAATTATAATAATAGTAATAGTAAATAAAGTAATCTTTACTGTGAAAAATTTTTTTAAACTTTTAAGCAACAGCAACTCAGACTTCCCATGTGGCTCTCAGCATTAAATAGCAATAACTTTAAATCTTATAAATGTGAGGAACCCATTTCTCGCTATGATTTAGCAATATGTCTATTCACTCCTTACTGAATAGTTTCATTAATTCAGTCAATGCTATTACCAAAGTTACATTTTCTTTCATTGGGTACTCTTTGTCAGGATTTTATATTCTACTGCCTTACTTTTAGTCTTTTGGTGATTGTGTGTGTGTGCATGTTTGGTATATATTCCCTGGGATGTAACGTATTTCAGAAACTGGCTTTGTAGAGGTCAGCTTGAGGTAGGGAAACACAGATAAATATAAATATAAATATGAATATAAATATAAATATAAATATGATAGCAATAAACTAATATTTTTAAGGCCTAGAATTCTAAATTATAAATAATGCCAGCAGGAGGATTATATGAAAATTATCCAGGTGTCTTCCACTTTGTTACTAAATTTTTTACACAAAATAATTATTGTATAATTTTATTAAAATATGTACTTTGGATAGTACAATAAAAGTGACTGATCTTTTTTCATGTTTTTTTAAAGTTTTATTGAACTATAGTTGATTTATAATGTTGTGATAATTTCTGCTGTATAGCAAAGTGATTCAGTTATAAAATATATACATGTCCATTCTCAAATTCTTTTCTGGTATAGTTTATCACAATATATATTTCAGGGTAGATTTCACTGTGCTATAAGCAAGTCCCTATTGGCCAGTCATTGTATAAATGGCTGTTTTATATGATATATTTTTCCTTGGCCTAGGAATTTCTCTTCTGATAATTGTTATTGAACTGGCAGATATTTTCTAAGACATCTAGCTATTTTTCTAAGCATTACTATTTTAATTAAAATGTGTGTTTTATTTTCCTGAAAGCAGTTAAAGAACATAAAAATCATATATTGATATACATGTAAGTATTCAACTATTTTGACCATAAAGTAAAAAATAGATTATTTTAATTGTTTGCTGATATATAAAGTATTCTTTCTTTTCCAAAAAAATCTGAAAATTTCTTATAAAATATTTAATTTTATCAAAAATTATATAGAATTATGAGATAAAAACAATATAAACTGAAATAAAGCTCTAATTGTGTGACTTTTTCTTTTTTTAAAATTGTATGAAAAGTTTTCTGGGAATGAGTTTTTGCATTGTAATTACAGACATATTTCCCCACTTATTTTTAAATTGAATTGAAGTTCCTTTCAGGGCCACTAAATAAATGAAGCTATTTCATAATTTTTTCAGAAACCCGTCAGATTCCCAAACATATTTTGTGATTTGTTTTGTCTAGTATTTTTAATTCTTTTTGAAATAAACAGAAACAAAAAAGATTACATCTCCAAATAGCTCTCATTTAAACTGTCTTTGTGTGAACTAGAATGGCTTTTTAAGGGCGTGCATATTTAGAGATAATTAATGAATACTACAATATTTTGAGAAATAAAGATGGAGAGAATTAACAGTAAAATGATAGTGCACTGTAGTGTAGTGTAGTGTAATGTAGTGTACTATGTAAGTAGGATCATGTAATAGGTTAAATAATGAGGTCATGTGGCATACACTGAGCACCATGCTCTTAAATTTTCTAAGTAATCCAGAGCAGGAAATAGGGATTTATTTATTTCAATTTTATTTAGAAATAGTTAATAATTAAAAATTGTATGTATTTAAATATACATTTGAATTTTTTCTATGTGTATACATTGTGAAATATTTACCATAACCAAGCTAATTAGCATATTCATCACCTCACGTAGTTATCATTTTTTTGTGTGGGTAGGAAGAAAACTTAAGATATACTCTCTTAGCACATAACAAGTGTATATTATTAACTATAGTCATATTGTTGTACATTATATATCCAAAACTTATCCTGTATAACTTGTATTTTAAAACATACATTTACTATTTTTAGGTAAGATTTTATCAGGACATAAATATTATGATGTGTTAAATATCTAAAATTAGACCACCAAATATGGATCTATTCAAGAACCTAGCCTTCTTACAGTTTCTTGAACCTGCCAAGCCTTGTATAAATTCAGGGGTTTGGCCCTGGTTCTCTTCTAGACATGGAATATTTTCCAACAAATATTTTTCAGTCTCATTTTTTTCAGGTCTCTCTCCAAATATTTTTTTTCTTATGAAAATCATTCCTAAGCAGCCTATTAACGAAAACACTTGTGATTATCTAACTCTTTGTTTTATTTATTATTAGTTCAACTTTAAATTATATTGCATATATATTAATTATTAATTTCTTGTTTTTTTTTCCTTTTTTCTCTATTAGGACAGAAGCCTCATGGGAGAAGGGATTTTGTCTTATTTGTATTTGAGTCCTGGTTGCTTAAAATTGGTGTATAAATTCCCAGGAACTAGTTGTTGAGAAAATGAGTAAATGAGCCCTCTCAGAAAGTCATGTTTTATCCTAATCAATGTTTTCAGGCTACTCAGAATTGTGTACTTGTTTGTTCACCTGTTTAAACCACATAATTTATAAAATTGGCTCCTATTTCATACAAAGACAAAGTAACCATATTTAATTCTAAGAGGTAGAAATTTGTGGATGGATTTGATAGCCAGCTTTAGTCTTGAGTAAATAGATAAAACTCATAAATTTCCCACTCATTAGATATACGAAAAAGAAACAGTGGAAGTAGATATTGTCATAATCGCTTCTGTGCAATTGTTTCTTAGGTCTATCTCTTAATTTGGAAAACAAATCAGGGAATCATAGATTTATAAAAAGCTTGGTGAGATATGAAAAATTAAAAATGCTTTCTATATTTCAGTTGAGAACCTTAGAATTCTAGTTAACATTCTGGTTGGCAACCACTTGTATTTATTTGCCTGTGTAATGTTTAACATAAATAGTAATTTTGTTGTGACTATACATTGTGAGAAAAAGAAACAACGGCCCCAAATGGAGTTAATTGTGCTAAGCCCCATGTCAGCAAACCAAGACTAACCTAATTGCAGTTCAGCCTCTCCCAGAAATGTAATTTCTAACTAATCAATCTAGAATTACTTGCTCAGGACTAGTGAGGTAATCCACCAGCTAGACCCCTTCTGTCACTCAGAAGAATGTGACCTAGCCTAAAACAATCAACTCTTAAAAACTTCCCTTTATGCTTATAAAAACCTTTCATTTCGTTCAGCTCTTCTGAGTTCCTTTCTGCTTGCTAGATGTGATGCTGACTGATTTATGAATCATTGAATAAAGCCTATTAAATCTCTAAGTTTACTCAGTTGAATTTTGTTTCCTAACAGATTTTGTAACAGTGGCAGGACCAAAGCAGACTTCCAGTGGCTTCAGAGACAATGAGAAACACAGGCCTGGCTCCCTCAAACCCACTGAATTATTTTCCCCCTCCTTTCCAAGACTATAGGTAAGTTACTCAACTGTGAGCTCTGCTGTCTTTGCAGCAATCTCTCAAATAAAATTGGATTTTCACAGTTCCAGCTCTTGTTTCTATCCCCAGATTCCATTCTGGGTGGTGCCTATGGTTAAATATGCAATTTCCAAATAGTATGTAACTTCACGGTCTACAATCCTCATTTTTGGGGGTCCACTGGTTTAGTTCTTACTTCAGTCCCCAGATTTCATCTTGGGTACTGCTGGTGTTTACCAGCCAGAGTAAGACTGGGCCTGAGTTAAAAACCCTTCTGGATCTGGGGTTGGACTGGGTCTGACAAGCTGGACAAAATCCAGTGTGTTTTATGTAAATAAAGGCTATTGATAATGGGAATCAAAAAATTTCCCTGCAATAAGGTATACTGCAAAACACCACAAAATCTGCAACCCAACAGCACACCTCTCATGCTCTGAGAGACCCAAAGTCTTAGCTAAAAATGAATGAGATCCTTAAATTCCAGAGAGTTGAGTACAACACCTTCCAACACGGGTTCTTATTTTATGTTGAAGAACTAAGGTGCTGAAAGCTATGGATATCTATAAAAATAGAAGAATATTACTAAAAACAACCTAGAATTACAAATGGCCATTATAGGGGGCATTCCAATTAGACAAGAATCATTTATTTAAGAAGTGTACTTAAAAGAAAGGGTTCGCTAATTAAACAAATGAAATGGAGTACTTATTTTTAATTGGTGTGCAATACTTTCCAGAAGCCTTCAAGATTCCAAAATTGCTTCATTAAGGAAGTTTTTGCAGACTAATAAAAAATTAAAGGCACAAGAAGTACCTAAGACAAAAGACAGTAGGTTAAATGGCCCTGACACTGTGACAAAATCTGTTAAGAAACAAAATTCAACTGAGTAAACTACTGCTACTTTCCATTCTCGTTTATTCTGAGCACTCATATTTACTAATTCTATATCTGAATTGTCTTTCTATGGAAGAAAATAAACAGTTTTAAAAAATAAAACCTCCTGAGGTTGCAGGCAAGTCTCCTCAGGTATCTTTCACTCCATGTTCAAAAACTGAACTAAAGGCCATAGATAAGAAATATCCTAAACCCATGGAGGAGCCCTCAAAGTTTGTTTGTTTTTTTTTTAAATTTAGAGTCATTATAGGGGTCTATGACCTCTGGCTGCTACATCTTTATCATCTTGTACACATGTTGGTAGGACCTGGTGAAGTTAAAAAAAAAAAAAACACAGAATGAAGTAACCTTAAGGATAATGTCTCAGGATTCTTAATCTTCAACATGGACCCCCCTGGACCAGAAAAAGCTTGAGAAGAAAAAGAGGAGCCCACATTTTAAAAGACATTCCTGAAATTCTTTAGCCCAAATTGATTGGTTTATTATTCAAACTTGCAGACAAAAGAAAGATGAATATGTTACAGACTTTAAGTCACAGTATTCTGGGATCCATGCAATAAATGAGGACACCCAACCTGCTCTAGCAGCTGTAATTGTATACGGATTATAGCTACAACAACTCCAAGACAGGAGACCTAAAATAATTTCTGGGACTCCTGCATTATAACCCCTCTAAGTGTTTATTATCACATTAGGATGTGAGATCAATTGCTGATGTCTCAGCTATAATCAACTGGGACACTGGAAAAAATATTGTCCTCAAATGTCCAATATCAACTGCAATTCTGTAATATCTGCCCCAAAGATGGCCCCCGTATTGGCACTTCCCAGAATTGATAGGGATCTTAGGAACCCTCTAGTGAAACTGCTCCTAGTAACACCCTTAAACAGTCAAGGGAGAACTAAAATTTAAGTAATGGGAAATAACTAAATTATTACCAAATTACATTACTAAATTATTATTTTTTAATTTTATTGGAATATAGTTTACTTACAAAATTGTGTTTATTTCAGGCATACAGCAAAGTAAATCAATAATATATACACATATAGCCATTCTTTTTCAGATTCTTTTTCAATGTATATTACTACACAGTACTGAGTAAATTTCTCTGTACTATATAGTAGGTCCCCTTACCTGTATAATCTATGTATAGTAGTGTGCATATATCAATCCAAATTCCTTAATTTATCCCCCTTCCTCCACATTTCCTTAAAAAACTAAGTATAGAACCACCATATGATCCAGCAATCCCACTCCTGAGCATATACACTGAGTAAGCCACAATTCAAAAAATACATGCATCCCAATGTTCATTGTAGCACTATTTACAAAGCCAAGACATAGAAGCAAACAAAATATCCATTGACAGAGGACTGGATAAAGAAGTGATACATATATGCAATGGAATATTAGACATAAAAAAGCATGAAATATGCCATTTGTAGCAACATGGATGGACCTAAAAATTACCATACTAAGTGAAGTAAGTCAAAGACACATATCATATGAGATCACTACTATGTGGAATCTAATAAAAATGATATAACTTACAAAACAGCAACGGACTTGAAGATTATGAAACCAAACTTATTTTACAAAATTCTTTTAGATACTGGAGCTATACTTTCTACTTTTTACCCAGTTTCATGGGACCAAAAAATCCCTCAGAGTGAAAAAGTTTCTGTAGTGGGGTATCTAATAAAAGTTAGGAGTTTCCATATCAACCAGTACATATGACTCAGGGACCTGTTACTAAAACAACTTGTCTTTTTGCTATGTGTAACAGCCCCAATCAATCAATTGGGTAGAAATCTCCTTTCTATATTAAAAGGTCTAATACATTTTGCCTTCAATGAAGAACTCATCTTACAATTTCTTGACCAACTTGAATTTGATTTTTAAATCTGTTGACAGACATCAGCCCTGGAAGTGGGGAGCAGAGGTGGTGGGGCAGCAGGGACAGAGGCTGTGGGCTGAGGCACAACGAGGCTGGCTCCAGGGAAAATGAGAGTAGCCAATATCCCTATTCCCCTCAGCCGTCAGGAGCCTCCCAGGATGACAGTACTGATGTTCCTGAATGAAACTTCCCTAAAAGGTTCAGTGATGTGCAAACAAGCTATATGAAAGGTCAGGAATTTATGGAATATCTTTTAAAAGGATTTCTTACCAAGTTGTTAAAGTTTTACAAAAAACATGTAAAGGGAGATGTGTTTCTAATATCCAAAAATAGTCCACACTCAAAGGAAGCTAATAAAACAGATGTCGCTTATCTGTCTCTCTGTCTGTCTGTCTATCTATCTATCTTTTTAGGGCTGCACACGCAGTATATGGAGGTTCCCAGGCCAGGGGTCTAATTGGAGCTGTAGCATCCGGCCTATACCACAGCCACAACAACACCAGATCCAAGTCTGAGACTGCAAGGAGGAAAAAAGTCTCATTTTGTGGCACCATGTCCTAATTTATAAGAAATTCTTTAACTAATCTTGATCTAACTTTGTTGATGGCTCATATTGTAAAGACCGAAAAGGAAATTTCCAAGATAGCTGTGCTCTTACTACCCAGTATGAACTACTGGAGAGAGACAATCTCCCACAAAATAATTCAGCTTAACCATCAGAGCTCCATGTCCTTACCTGAGTATGCCAGCTAAACAAACACACTCTTAATATTTATACTCTTCCATACTGTTTTCCAGAATGGTTGCACCAATTTACATTCCCACCAACAATGAAGGAGGATGCATTTTTCTCCACACCATCTCTAGCATTTGCTGTATGTTTACTTGTTAATGATGGCCATTCTGACTGGTATGAGGTGGTACCTCATCGTATCTTTGGTTTGCATTTCTCTAATAGCGATGTTGAATGTTTTTTCATATGCCTGTTGGCAATACATTTTTTCATATGTACTCTTTTAAACAAAAACTTTGCAAACTTATTGGGATTATCACTGTCCCTATCACTCTCATTTATCAGGCAAAGTAGAGTGAACTAAAAGGGATCCTGGAGTTCTCATAGTTGCTCAGTGGTTAATGAGACCAACTAGAGTCCATGAAGATGCAGGTTGAATTCCTGGCCTTGCTTAGTGGGTTAAGGATCTGGCATTGCTCTGAACTGTGGTGTGGGTTGCAGATGTGGCTCAGATCCAGCATTTCTATGGATGTGGTATAGGCCAGCAGCTGCAGCTGATTCAATCCACTAGCCTGGAAACCTCCATATGTCACAGGTTTGGACCTAAAAGGCAAAATAAAATAAAAAATTAAATTAAATTAAATTAAATTAAAATTAAATTAAAATAAAAGGGATCCTAAAATTTTAAATCTCTCACTCAACCTGCTTAAAATACTTGACTTGTTTGGTCTAAGGTACTGTTCTAGTCTGCTAACTATCCACAGTACCCTCTTTGGGAAACATAAACTCACTCCATATGAGATAGTTGTCTGTAGAACAATGTCTACTTGTACAGGTCTGTCTGCTGATCCCTTGTTATCTCACCCTAGTATGGCCAGCTACTGTAATTATTTAATGTCTTATGCTAAAGCCTATCATCAACAGGTTAAAGAAATTTTCCTAGATCACAGTCAAAAAGACCCCATTGGTCACAGTCTGGAGACAGGTGACTGGATATTCTAGAAACATCATCCAAGGAAGACAGCCCTGAATTTGCATTGGGAGGGACTTTATGAAGTTCTTCTGATCCCTGACACTGCTGCAAAACTAGAAGGCATTGAGCTTTGGCCATACATCACATGGTAAAGGAGGCCTCAGCTGACATCTGATCCTGTACAGATGCTGGACACTTTTGAATCATATTGAGGAGGAATAGAAGTAACTGACATTAACGTAGACTGCTTCCACTCAACACACTGAATCAAGACTTCACATTCTAAACAGATGTGAAATCTATTTTTCTTCTCTGTCTTTCCTTTCCTCTACCATTGCCCTGGAAAGATAATGACATCATTCCTATCCTCCAGGCCATTTTTAAGGAGGGTAAATTTCAGACCAATGGATTTGTCATTTATCCATAATACTAGAGACTTCCTGGTTTAACTTTTGACCAGTTTCTCTTTTATTCCCAAAGTTACCACAAACTACCATCAAACTTCCTTAGAAGTCTCTTTAAGAAATCAGCTTTAGGGGAGTTCCCTTCGTGGCACAGTGGAAACAAATCCAACTAGGGATCATAAGGTTGCAGGTTTGATCTCTGGCCTTGCTCAGTGGGGTAAGGATCCAGCATTGCCATGAGCTGTGGTGTAGGTCACAGATGCAGCTCGGATCTGGCATTACTGTGGCTGTGGTTTAGTCTGGCAGCTACAGCTCTGATTAGACCCCTAGCCTGGGAACCTCCATATGCCTCAGGTACAGCCCTAAAAAGACAGAAGAGACAAAAAAAATTAAAAATAAATAAACATAAAAATAAAAAAAGAAATTGGCTTTTATAATCAGAACATCTAGTGCTTTGTTTTTATCTTTTTTTCAATTACAACTGTATTTGCCCAATTAGATACCTATGTAAATGTTAGTACATTTGCATGCCCCAGGCTTGAATGGGCAAATGCAAAAATTCCTGCAAATGAATCCATTAATAGCACCACCCTAATAGGAGGGGTTTGTGCCCCCAATAAAATTTATTTTTGTCTGTGGTAGTTATCACTCTTCTTGGGCCTATGAATGCCTAGATGGCTGGTGCATAACCACTCATTCCTCCTAGGTTTCTGTGTCCCTAACAATTCTCAAGTGAGCTAAGGCATCTCTTTGGTCAATGCCTCTGAATTTACCCTGAGTTAGAAAGGACCTACCAGGATGCTTTCATAATTCAGGATTCATTTCCTTGGTTAGGACCCTACTTAGCTTGTTAAAAGTAAATATAAATTATGCTATGATAAGAAATCATTCCTTAAATTTTGAAAATACTGAAGAATCTGCTACTAAGGCAATAGTTGCCCCCAAAAATCCTTTGACTACCGGGCAAAAGTTGTTCTTGATTATAGGATAGGCCTGATATTTTTTTTTCTTTTTGTGGCCACATCTGGGGCACAAGGATGTTCCCAGCCAGGAGGTGAATTGAAGCTGCAGCGGTGGCCTATGCAACAGCCACAGAAACACCAAATCCAAGCTGCATCTCTCTGCAACCTACACTGCAGGTTGTAGCAATACTGGATCCTTAACCCACTGAATGAGTCTAGGGATCAAACTTGCATCCTCACAGAGACAATGTCTAGTCCTTAACCCACTGATCCACAACAGGAACTCCAGGCCTGGATTATTTTTTAGCTGAGTGAAGTATCTCTGTTGCAGCCGATATCACGGCTGCATCTGGATTAAAACTTCTGGGGAAGTTGAAACTCAGTTACATAAGATCATTGAGCAAGCCACCTGTCTAAAAAAGTGACTTCTTCAATAGAGTCTTTCTTTGACTTATTTTATCATGATTTGTTTGAGTCTTGAAGACCATGGCTCCAAAATTCACAACAAATAATGGGAATTATCCTGTTTGTTTACAATAATCATAGTAATCTCCCTGGTGAACTATATTCCCTCAAAAACTTTAAATGCATGGCTACAGCCTCTAATCACCAGTCACCAAGGAAAGTATCTACCTAATACTGAAATGCCAGGAAAAAAAAGGAAGAAAATGATCACTAAAAAATTGTGACCCTGTAGTCATGACTTGTGAAAACCACAGAAATTCAGAAAACAAACAAAAACCATAATTACCTATGAATGTCACATAGAAGATCAGTAAAAGCTGAGAGAACTGCAGAAGGGTAGCTGAGAATGGTAGTAATTCCTTAAGTTTTGATCACATCTCAGTCTGAGAGTCTGATTAAAAGGGGGAAACTGTTGAAAAAAGAGATAACAGCCCCAAAATAGTGTTACTTGTGCTAAGCCCCATGTCAACAAACCAAGACCCAGCACTTAATCTAACTGAAGTTTCAGCCTCCCCTAGAAATAACTTCTAACCAATCAGTCTGGAATTACCTGGTCAGCACCAGTGAGGTAATTTACAAAACAGATTCCTTCTGTCCCCCATAGGAAGGTGATTTTGCCTGAAACAATCTCATTTCCCTTTCTCACTTCATCTCTATAAAAGTCTTTCATTTTGTATAGTTCTTCTGAGCTTCTATTTGATAGGTAGGATTTTGCCCAATTCATTATCCACTGAATGATACCAATTTGTTCATTAAATTTACTCAACTGAAATTTGTTCTTAAGAATATGTAGGAACTTGGAGGTTATTGTTGGCTGTGTTGCATGCTATCACCAGAAAGCATCAATGAAACAGTGCCACAAAGATTAAGTGGCCCTGCATTTTATCATATTTATATTAATTTCACTACTTTTTTGAAAGCCACAACACTGTAATTAACCTTAACTCATGACTGGTGTTCCTGCTGTTGCACAATGGGATCAGTGTTGTCTTGGGAGTGCTGGTTCACAGGTTTGATCCCTGCCCTGGCACAGTGGGTTAAGGATCTGGTGTTGCTATACCTGTGGCTTAGATCACAATTTCATATGCCATGGGGTGGCTAAAAATGGAAAAAAAAATTCATGATTCCCAAATATATATATGTATGTGTGTGTATATATATATATAAATTATATAAATAAATATATAAAATAACTTCCTTATTATGAAAATTACTAGTATTTTTCCTAAAGATTATTTATCAGTTAGCTAGTTCTTATCCTTCCAAAGCCTTGAGTAAGAACACAAAAACTCCCAAAACTGCAAAAGTAGTTTTGTATCAAGAATTCAATGTAACATATTCTGAGTGTTCTGAGCTTGACCTATTGTGGAAAATTATCTTCTTCTTATGTAGTTTGCATCAAGGTTTTCTAAACATGGTGAAAACTACTTCCAAATTTGTTTTACAAGAAACTTGGTACTTTTGAAATGATGATCACTTATCTTGAGAGAAAAGCAGATCTTTGAAAAATAATTATTTTTTATTTTAAAAAGGTTTTATTTTAAAACCTCTGCTCAAAATTTATTATTTTTTTTAATTTTTAAAACAATTTCTATTTTCAGGTATAGTTATAAAAAGATATTTTAGACTCATAAGTAGTCTATAACAAAATGAACACAACAGATTGCATCTAAGTTGGTAATAAGTGAATTTTACATTAAAATATTTTATGTTTGAAAATAAAATATTTCTGAAAAAAGAAAAGAATTATTGACTAAACTGAAAAGTAAAATATAAAATGTAGACATTAATACACAATTTTTCTTAAAGTGAATATTCACTGACTTAGCAAGTTTTAGCATTTTTTAAATTTTATTTTATTTTATTTTTGCTTTTTCGGGCCACACCTGCAGCATATAGTCTGATTCCCAGGCTAGGGGTCAAGCTGGAGCTAGAGCTGCCCACCTATGCCATAGCCATAGCAATGCCAGATCCAAGCTGAGTCAACCCACACCACAGCTCATGGCAATGCCAGATCCTTAACCCACTGATTGAGGCCAGGGATTGAACACGTAACCTGATGATTCCTAGTCGGATTCATTTCTGCTGCACCACAATAGGAACTCCAGCTTTACCATTTTTTTTGTAGTTTGAATCAACTGGTGACTTAAGCACTCAAAGAGATTTTGATTTGGCCAAAAAGGCAGCTACTTAGGGACAGAATCTGGCCTCTTAAGAAGACATTGTGTGATGGTCTCCTGATTCTTTCATTGCAATAAACACTGAGTCATTCTGAGAGTTGAAACTGAGTGGACAATTAATGTACAACTAATTTTTAGACTTTACAGTTTAGATGTTTTGCAACTAAAATAAGGCAGTGTTTTATGGTAAAGAGTTTGGCTTTGAAATCAGGCTGAGTTAGATTTGAATATTGGCTCTGCTTCTCATTGACTTTGAGGTTTTATGATTTAATTAACTTTGGGGGTCTTAATTTTGGTAGAATATACATTTAGTAGAAGGCAGGTATCAATTATCCCTGACCCTCTAAACGTATAGACCAACTGGAAGATTGGCATGTGGTCCCTTATATATATGAAAAAGAAACATGGATAATATAAAGCATAGTGGATAGTGAGATAAAAGTAACACAAAGTAGTAAAGTTATGGAAAGTTAGACAACCATAAAATTTTTAGAGTAAAATGTGACATTTCAAAGAGAATCATAGAGATTATTAAAAGTCTTCTGGATTAAATGACACTGAACTGAGTCTTCAGCAAACAATATGGATAAATGGTATCCTGAGTACTGAAAATGCTGCATGCATTGGGCATGGGTTCAAAATTAAGTCAGATGTTCTCTATGAGAGTTAGGACAAGTAAAGCAACAACTATTTTGTAATGAAATAAATCATAGATGTAAGATATGCTAAGTGAGTGGAGAGGAAAGGGCTGGTTAACATGGGGTCTGTGCATGTGGTTGAGGGAGGAATGCATTTGTGTTTAAACAGTAAGAGTTATGGACTATTATGAGTTAACAGAAGAAGAGATGCTTGGAAATATAAATTCAAATTTACCTTTAGCATCCTAAAATTTTCTTTTTTAATATTTTTGATTAGTAATATTTTAAATATACAATTGTGTGTTTAGTGCCTATATTCCCCACTAAAATGTAAGTTTTTAATTAGTTCTTATATATTTCACCTACTATCAATTATATTACTGAAAAGTATTAACCCCATCTTTAACTCACCAATACCAGTATAATACCAGTATCACTAAATTATCAGTAATTCCAACACTGAACAAGCATCAGGAAGGTAAGGGAAAGAGCTTCCCACTCACACACTATGTGCCTGTACTTAAATCCTTGGCAATAAGAAAATTTTAAGACACTAGTCTTCGAGTTCTTTAATCTGTACTTTCCCCACATTTTGTTATCACAAATTCTTCAACCCATATCTTTTAAAGTAGTTTACCAGCTGATAATATTGTTAGCCACTGTCCATACATGAAGTAGAACGTATCCTCAAGTTGTCTCTTTTTTAAAGCAAAGTGACAAGATATTTTGATTGGTATTCTCTCAATTAGGAGAATTTATCTTCAATAGGCCTTAAGGAACACCTCGAGTCTGGTTCAATAACTCCAAGCAATCTAGTCCTGGCTTGTGTTAGATTATGCACTCATTTGTTAAAAAGCTTTCCTCTGCCTGGTCACCCTCAACAAAGAACACTCCATGTTGCTATGTTCTGAAGAAGAAATGGAAGTATAGCAGAGTTTGGCCAATGGAATTTGAATCATTTGTGTACAGATTTTTTTTTTATGTCTTACATTCTGAAGATGAGAAACCTTAATTGGAATAAAATAGCTCTAGTTGATAATGGAACGTTGCTGATTGTGCCCAACTTCAGGGCATAGTGGAACAATTTGTATTCATTTCATTAGAGGAAGGCCACTTGGAAAACATGGTGGATCAAGTCAGAACAGATTTGGATTTTTTTAATTATACAGACTAAAAAAGACCTTAGAAACCTAGCCACATGTTTTAGTCTTGATCCTTCATAATCTGATAGCCCCCATAAAAGAATGCTGTTAATCAAAATATTCTCTTACAATTCCAGCATCTACTGGTGATCAAGGAGACTTACCCTCCTTGTTTTGGGGAATGAAATACCAATTCTGGGTTTATGCCACCACAGAATCCCAATACCCTTCCTGGAAATCAGGAGGTCCTTTTCAACAGCAGCATTATGCACATTAGTGTCATTGTACTATTTATCAAACATACTGATGCTCTCCTCTCTAGTGTCATGTGGCAAGCTTAGGGTTTCAGGAGGTAAATCTACTTCAACATTTCTAGCTATCTTATAATTTGGATTCCATATTGTAATTAAATATTGTTCACATCTAAGTTTTTTAGAATATTTTTAATTGCTTCTTGGTTGCATCATTTATGATTTAGAGGCTAACCGCCAATATTAAAAACTGATAAAACTAAAAAAACTAAATGAAGATGACATGTTGGAATGTCCTTGTTGTTTGTACATTATTGGCTCAGAATCTGCAAAACATAATTCTATTGACAATTTTATTTCTGAATTAATAAAATGCTGGGAGTTCCCATGTGTCTCAACTGGTTAAGTATCCAGCATTGTCAATGTAGTAACTCCAGTTACCACTGTGATACAGGTTTTAGCTCTGGCCCAGGAACTTCTGTATGCACAGTTTCCTGGGAAAAAAAATTACAAATTAAAAATAAAAAGATGTAATATACTGCACCAGTTTCTCAAATCAAAAGCATTAATATATTTTATTTTTATCTTATATTCCATTTCATTAGCAAGTCCTACTGATGCTACTTCCAAAAGTTATCCTAAATCCAATCATCTCTCTCTCCCATTTCTGCCTTTTGAAAATGGTATCTCTGAGCAGCAGTAGGAGATATGATTTGAGACAATAAATCTTTTAATGCTCACTGTATTTCACTGATTTCCCACAGTTATAGAATAAAAGCCAAAATTTTACCATAACCTAAAAGGCTTATATCACTTGGCCCCTGCCTATCTCTTAAGCCTCATTTCCAACGTTTTTGCTCTCTTGCAATCTACTTCAGTGATCCTGTCTATTTTTATTATTATTTTTCAAGCTTCCAGATATTCTCTCCCTTTTTTTCCCCCTAGTGTTTGAGAAACTATTCATTCATTCATATTTTCTCATTCCTTTGCCCTTTCATATAACTCAGGTCTCCATTTAAATTTTACTTCTTAGGAAAGGTCTTCCTTGATTACCCATTTAAAATAGCACAGTGCTTCTTTCCTACCATGTTCTTACATATTATCCCATTTTATTTTTTTGTAATATATGTAACACAACAAAATATTCATTTACTCACTAATTATAGTTTATTGTGTTCCACCAGGAGACCACAACTCCTGACAACTCAATAAATGCAGATTTATTCATCTCTACAGACTTCTGTATTCTCAACCACTAGACCAGTAACTGGCACATAGTAGGAGTTCCAGAAATATTTCTTCAGTAACTGAAGAATGAATAGGTATATGTATGATTAATTAATTTATTATGGCCAAAGTAAAATATGAAAAGTTTCTGAAATAAGGCAGTGAAAATTGACAGGAAAAGAAGGAACACAAAATATTGCCCAGAAATATTTGATGACTATATAAATTATAATACATAAGGACAGAAAGAGAACAGTGAAAAAATCTTACATTTCTGGCCTATATTTTCAATAGGATGATGGTGGCTTTATCTTAGGAATGGCAACATAGGTTATGAACAGGTTACCAATTATCATGTGTGAGATGAAATAGAGGTTTTGAGATTGAAGAAAGAAAAGTTAATTCAAAAAGAATGAGATAACTTTTAATAATTTAAAGTTCCGGTAATCCTTTCAAAGTTATCATTAAAATAAAGCAAAAGATATTTAATGTATCCTGTTTACATAAACAACTCAATAAATGCAGTATGCTTAGTGATGATAAAATATCAAAAGAATGAATTTGTCCCTAGAGGGATGGACAGAAGAAGAAAAGATATTCCAGAGCAACAAAATCCATCAATATAGAATTATCACTGTTCAGAAGTAAACAAAAATTTGGGGGAATGTGATAAATCTGGCTCATAGTGTTCTGGGTGAGGTAGGAATAATTTGCTAAAATTCTTCATGAATTAGGTGAAATACCTTTTAAGATTATCTGCTCTATTTTTTCTTTTTTTTAATTATTTTTTATTTTTTCCCGCTCTACAGCATGGGGATCAAGTTATTCTTACATGTATACATTTTTTCCCCCACCCTTTGTTCTGGTGCAATATGAGTATCTAGACATATTTCTCAACGCTACTCAGCAGGATCTCCTTGTAAATCTATTCTAAGTTGCATGTGATAACCCCAAGCTCCCGATCCCTCCCACTCCTTCCCTCTCCCTTCAGGCAGCCACAAGTCTCTTCTTCAAGTCCATGATTTTCTTTTCTGTGGAGATGTTCATTTGTGCTGGATATTAGATTCCAGTTATAAGTGATATGATATGGTATTTATCTTTGTCTTTCTGACTCATTTCACTCAGTATGAGATTCTCTAGCTCCATCCATGTTGCTGCAAATGGCATTGTCACTCATTTTTATGGCTGAGTAGTATTCCATTGTGTATATATACCACTTCTTCCGAATCCAATCATATGTCGATGGACATTTGGGTTGTTTCCATGTCCTGGCTATTCTGAATAGTGCTGCAATGAACATGCGGGTGCATGTGTCTCTTTTAAGTAGAGTTTTGTTCAGATAGATGCCCAAGAGTGGGATTGTGGGGTCATATGGAAGGTCTATGTATAGATTTCTAAGGTATCTCCAAACTGTTCTCCATAGTGGCTGTACCAGTTTACATTCCCACCAATGGTGCAGGAGGGTTCCCTTTTCTCCACACCCCCTCCAGCACTTGTTATTTGTGGACTTCTTAATGATGGCCATTCTGACTGGTGTGAGGTGGTATCTTGTGGTAGTTTTGATTTGCCTTTCTCTTATGATCAGCATGTTGAGCTTTTTTTTCATGTGCATATTGGCCATCTGTATATCTTCCTTGGAGAACAGTCTATTTAGGACTTTTGCCCATTTTTCCATTGACTGATTGGCTTTTTTGCTTTTGGGTTGTATACGTTGTTTATATATTCTAGAGATTAAGCCCTTGTCCGTTGCACCATTTGAAACTATTTTCTCCCGTTCTGTAAGTTGTCTTTTTGTTTTCTTTTTGGTTTCCTTTGCTGTGCCAAAGCTTTTCAGTTTGATGAGGTCCCATTGGTTTATTTTTGCTCTAATTTCTACTGCTTTGGGAGACTGACCTGAGAAAATATTCATGAGGTTGATGTCAGAGAGTGTTTTGTCTATGTTCTCTTCTAGGAGTTTGATGGTGTCCTGTTGTATATTTAAGTCTTTCCGCCATTTTGAGTTTATTTTTGTGCATGGTGTGAGGGTGTGTTCTAGTTTCATTGCTTTGCATGCAGCTGTCCAGGTTTCCCAGCAATGCTTGCTGAATAGACTTTCTTTTTCCCATTTTGTGTTCTTGCCTCCCTTGTCAAAGGTTAATTGACCATAGGTGTCAGGGTTTATTTCTGGGTTCTCTATTCTGTTCCATTGGTCTGTCTGTCTGTTTTGATACCAGCACCACACTGTTTTGATGACTGTGGCTTTGTAGTATTTCTTGAAGTCTGGGAGAGTTATGCCTCCTGCTTGGTTTTTGTTTCTCAGGATTGCTTTGGCGATTCTGGGTCTTTTGTGGTTCCATATGAAATGTTTGGATTGTTTGTGGTAGTTCTGTGAAAAATGTCCTGGGTAATTTGATAGGGATTGCATTGAATCTGTAGATTGCTTTGGGTAGTAGGGCCATTTTTACAATATTGATTTTCCCAATCCAGGAACATGGAATATCTTTCCACTTCTTTACATCTTCTTTGATTTCTTTGATGAAAGTTTTATAGTTCTCGGCATGTAGGTCCTTTACCTCCTTGGTCAGGTGTATTCCGAGGTATTTGATTTTGTGAGGTGCAATTTTAAAAGGTATCGTATTTTTGTAGTCCTTTTCTAATAGTTCATTGCTGGTATACAGAAATGCAACTGACTTCTGAATGTGAATCTTGTATCATGCTACTTTGCTGAATTTATGAATCAGTTCAAGTAGTTTTGGGGTTGAGTCCTTAGGGTTTTCTCTGTGTAGTATCATCTGCATACAGTGACAGTTTGATCTCTTCTCTTCCTACATGGATGCCTTTTATTTCTTTTGTTTGTCTGATGGCTGTGGCTAGGACTTCCAAAACTATGTTGAAGAGCAGTGGGTGAGAGTGGCATCCCTGTCTTGTTCCAGATTTGAGTGAGAAGGCTTTCAGTTTTTCCCCATTGAGGATTAGATTTGCTGTGGGTTTATCATAAATGGCTTTGATTATGTTCAGGAATGTTCCCTCTATACCCATTTTGGCGAGGGTCTTGATCATGAATGGATGTTGGACTTTGTCAAATGCTTTTTCTGCGTCTATTGAGATGATCATATGATTTTTGACTTTTTTTTGTTAATGTGGTGTATGATGCTGATTGATTTGCGTATGTTGAACCATCCTTGTGAACCTGGGATGAGCCCAACCTGGTCATGGTGTATGATCTTTTTGATATGTTGTTGGATTCGGTTGGCTAAGGTTTTGTTGAGAATGTTTGCATCTATATTCATCAAAGATATTGGTTTATAGTTTTCTTTTTTGGTGATATATTTGTCTGGTTTTGGAATGAGGGTGATGGTGGTATGTCTTTGGGAGTATTCCTTCTTCTTCAACCTTTTGAAAGAGTTTAAGGAGGATGGGCACCACTTCCTCTTTATATGTTTGGTAAAATTCACCTGTGAAGCCATCTGGTCCTGGACTTTAATTTGTAGGGAGTGATTTTATGACCTCTTCAATTTCATTTCTAGCGATCGGTCTGTTCAGTTGGTCTGTTTCTTCTTGATTCAGTTTTGGAAGGCTGTAAGATTGTCCATTTCTTCCAGATTGTCAAATTGGTTGGCATATAGTTGTTCATAGTATTCTTTTATGGTTTTTTGTGTGCCTGCTGTATCCGTTGTGATTTCTCCTTTTTCATTTCTAATTTTGGTTCTTTGGGTTCTTTCTCTCCTCTTTTTAGTGAGTCTGGCCAGGGGTTTGTCAATTTTGTTGACCTTTTCAAAGAACCAGCTCTTGGTTTTATTAATTTTCTCTATTGTTTTTTGAGTCTCTATTTTATTGATTTCTTCTTTGATCTTTATAATTTCCTTCCTTCTGCTGACTTTAGGACTTTTTTGTTCTTCTTTTTCTAATTCATTTAGGTGGAGGGTTAAGTGGTCAATTTGGGATCTTTCTTCTTTTTTGAGAAAGGCCTGTATTGCTCTAAATTTCCCTCTGAGCACTGCTTTCGCAGCATCCCATAGATTTTGAGAGGTTGTGTCTTCATTATCATTTGTTTCAAGGTAGTTTTTGATTTCCTTCTTGATTTCCTCATTGACCCACTGGTTTTTTAGTAGCATGTTGTTTAGTCTCCATGCAGTAGGTTTTTTCTCTTTCCTTTTCCCATGGTTGGGTTCTAATTTCATGGCATTGTGGTCAGAGAAGATACGTGAGATAATTTCTATGCTCCTAAATTTATTGAGGTTAGCTTTGTGTCCCAAGATGTGGTCGATTCTTGAGAATGTTCCATGAGCATTTGAGAAGAATGTGTATTCTGCTTTTTTTGGATGTAGTGTCCTGAAGAGATCAATTAAGTCTACCTTTTCTATTGTTTCCTTCAATATCTCTTGCTTTACTGGTTTTCTGTCTAGAGGATCTGTCCATTGGTGTGAGGGGGGTATTAAAGTCTTCTACTATGATTGTATTCCCATCAATTTCTCCCTTTATGTCTGTTAATATTTGTTGTATGTATCTGGGTGCTCCTGTATTTGGGGCATATATGTTGATGATAGTAATATCCTCTCCTTGGATGGATCCCTTAATCATTAAGTAGTGTCCTTCTTTGTCTTTCTTTATGTCTTTTGTTTTAAAGTCTCTTTTGTCTGATATGAGTGTTGCAACTCCTGTTTCCTGTCATGTCTATTGGCGTGAAATATTTTTCCCCACCCTTTCACTTTCAATGTATATGTGTCCTTTGTCCTAAGGTGAGTTTCTTGTAGGCAGCATATTGAAGGTTTTTGCCTTTTTATCCACTCAGCCACTCTGTGTCTTTTGATTGGGGCGTTCAGTCCATTGACATTTAAGGTGATAATTGATAGATGATTATTTACTGCCATTTTGAACCTCATGTTCCAGTTGATTCTATGGTTCTCCTTTCTTCCTTTCTTTTTTGGTTGGATGGTCTCCTGTTATTATCTGCTTGAGTGTTTATTTTTTTTCATTTTTTGCAAATGCAATATTTGGTTTTGGCTTGTGGTTGCCCTGTTTTCTAAGTATATTAACCCCTTCCTATAATTGTGTGTTTTAGCCTGATGGTCCTGTAGGTTCAAACACGTCACTATTATATTAAAATTAAGAAGAGAAACAAACAAACAAAAATGTCTATTTATTTCCTAACATCCTTGCCCACGTTTTATGGTTTTGATGACTCTTTTTATTTTGTTCTTTTAATTTTATTTTGTTTGAGGCCTGTTCATGATTAAATCTGTATGCTGGCTTATTTGAGTGACTGCTCTCTGATTGTGGTTTCCTCAGTCCTAGTTCTTCCTCTTTTTTTTTTTCTTTTTCTTCCCTTTCTTTCCTTCCTCTCTTTTTGGTTTAGAGAAGCCCTTTCAGTATTTCTTTTAGCCTGGGTTTTGTATTGCTGTATTCTTTTAGTTTTTGTTTGTTGGAAAAATTTTTATTTCCCCTTCTATTTTAAATGATATTCTTGCTGGATAGAGTATTCTAGGTTGCATATTTTTTTTTCCTTTTAGCACTTTAAATATCTCTTGCCATTCCCTCCTTGTCTGTAGTGTTTCTGTAGAGAAATCAGTGGATAACCTTATGGGGGTTCCATTCTGCTTTTCTCTTGCTGCCTTTAGGAGCCTCTCTTTATCATTAACTTTTGCCATTTTTATTATAATGTGTCTTGGGGTGGGTCTATTTGGGTTCAACTTGTTTGGGGCACTCTGTGCTTCCTGTATCTTGAACCCAGTATCCTTTAGATTTGGGAAGTTTCCAGTGATAATTTCTTCAAATATTTTTTCCATCCCCTTATCTTTTTCTACTCCTCTGGAATTCCTATTATATGTAGAGTGGCCCACTTTATATTATCCCATAGGTCTCTTATATTGCTCTCATGTTTTTTCATTTGGTTTTCTGTCTCCTGACCTGATTGGATGATTTCCAGTATTCTATCTTCCACATCACTGATTCATTTTTCTGCATTATTCCTTCTGGTTTTTACTGCCCTTAGTTCAGTTTGTATCTCTGCAAATGAATGTTCTAGTTTTTCTTGGTCCCTCCTTATATTTTCTGTTTCCTTTCTGAGGGTATCTGCATTGCTGTTCATATCTTCTCTTAATTCCTTCAGTATTTTCACTATTTCTCTTTTGAACTCCAGGTCTGTCAGGCTGCAGAGGTCTGTTTCATTGTTGACTGCTTTAGGTGAGTTCTCCTGTTGGTTTAACTGGGGGTGGTTTCTGAGCTTCTTCATCTTGCTTGTTGTTTTCTTTTTCCTGGTGGAGTTGTACTCTCTGTGGCCAGGCAATGTTTGCCTTGTCACTGCTGTGGAATGTTTCCTGAGGGCTGGCATTGTTGGTCAGTCTTTTTTGAGGCAGTGTGCCTTTTCTGGAGGGTAGGCAGGGCTGGCAGGGTCTCTCTGAAGCAAAGGAGGACTTCCTGAGGGCAGACAGGATTGGGAGATCCACACCACAATGGGAGCAGATTTCACTTGGCTGGGCAGAGTTTGCTCTGATATTTTTGGGCTGTGGGGATCTTTCAGGGGGCTAGCAGTGCTGGGCAGCTGTTCCACAGGAGTGCAGCGCCCCCCCCCCCCAGGGCTGGACCAGATATCTAGGTCACTGAGAACCCAAGAGGCTCCTCACCAGGGCAGCCTTACTCAGAAGGACTGTCTGAGAATGTAGGCAGATCTTTTCAGGGCCCAGCCAAGCTTGTTCTAGCTTTTCTGGGCTGTGGTGGCTCTTGCAGGGGGGTGGTGGTGCTGAGCAGGTGTTCTATGGGAGTGCAGCACTCCCCAAGTGCTGGAGAATCTAGCTGGGCCGCTGCAAACCCAAGAGGCTCTTCCCCAGGGCATCCCAACTTGCAAGGACTGCCTGAGAAAGTAGGCAGATCTTTTCACGGCCTGGCCAAGATTGTTCTAGCTTTTCTGGGCTGCAGGCCTTTTCCTGGGGGCTAGTGGTGTTTGGTGCTGCTCCACTGGGCTGTAGCCCCTCCATAGGGCAAGCAGGCCAGGGCAGGGACAGCCCCTGTGGTGGTAGGCTTCTGGAAATTGTTGAGGCCAGCCCTTCCTGATGGCAGGCAGCCCCAGGTCTGGCATGTGCATAAGGGGTGGCATGGGGGTTGCACTGGGAAGCACAGCTTTCTGATAGCTGTTGGCCCCTAAGCTCGCTGTGGTGTGGGGAGTATTCTATGGGTCCCACCCCTTCTTTATTCCCCTCCCCAACAATGGCACAATCCCCAACCAGCTCTTCTCCCAGGTTCCCTCTGATGTGGCTTTCCCTCCCCCAGTATTGCTCCCTCCCCAGTGATGCTCTGCTTTCTAGTCTCCCAGGCAGTCTCTGCCCCATCAAACTTGACAGTCTGGTTCCTAGACCTCCCAAGCAGTCTCTGCTCCACCTCCCCCAGTCCTTTCCTGGGGACTAACCTCCAGAGCTGAGGTCTTGGTGCCCAGCCCCCACCCAAGTGTCTCAGGTTGGTGACTGTGCACGTAGTTCAGATGATCTATTTGGTTCTTGCTTTGCTTTTAGGAACTTCAACTTACTGCTACACTCTTCTCTGCATCTGGAGATTCCTCTAGGTCAGTTGATCTTTCCGTCGAGTAGGTAACATTCCAGGGTGTGGGATCACTTTCTCCTCCACAGTTCCCTTTTGGAAGCACCCGTCCAGCTCAAATTCACCTTATCTTACTCTCCTCTTTTCTCTTGTTTCACCTAGTAATGTCATGAGATTCTTGCCATTATTGGAGTTTAGGTTTTATTTATTTATTTATTTATTTATTTATTTATTTATTTATTTAATTTACACTGTGGGTTTAGGTTCTTCTACCAGTGATTGATTGCCGTTCTATGTGAGTCATTTATCCTGTAGATGTGTTTTGTTGTTGTTGTTGCGTTTGTGGTAGAGGGCGAGAGTGTCCCCATAATCTTCTGCCATCTTGCCTCCGAGCTGCTCTATTTTTTTCAATCCATTGTCATTAGGCAACATTTTGGTCAATTATTAATTTCCTTACATAATTCAAATAAGCTGCCCTAAAGATGTGATCATTGCAGTAATTGATATTTTTGAAATCTGATTTACCTTTCATAAATAAATCTTATAAGATTTATTTATTTACAAAATAAGTTTACTTTGTAAATAAATAAGATTTATTTATTCACAAAATATATTTTGTATTTATTTACAAAAAAACTCCCAATTTTTTGGAAATTTAGTTAGCATCAACCCATATTGGCTTGAGAGGTAAAAAAAATCAAATAGTGTAAAATTTCAGTTACTGGACTTTTTTTTACCTTTTATTTATTTTTTTCTACCGTACAGCCTGGTGACCAAGTTGCACCTCAAAGTATACATTCTTTTTTTCTTACATTAACATGTTCCATCATAAGTGACTGGACATATTTCCCATTGCTACACAATAGGGTTGTGTTGCTAATCCATTCCAAAGGCAATAGTCTGCATCTACTAAACCCAAGCTCTGAGTCCATTCCACTCTGTCCCCTTCCCCCCCCCCCCCGGAATCCACAAGCCTGTTCTCCAAGTCTATGATTTTCTTTTCTGTGGAAAGGTCCATTTGTGCCTTATATTAGATTCCAGGTACAAGTGATATCATGGTATTTGTATTTCTCTTTCTGACTTAACTTCACTCAGGATGAGAGTCTTTAGTTCCATCCATATTGCTGCAAATGGCATTATTTTGTTGTTTTTTATGGCTGAGTGGTATTCCATTGTGTATATATACCACTTCTTCCTAATCAAATCATGTATCAGTGGACAGTTGGGTTGTTTCCATGTCTTGGCTATTGTGAATAGTGGTGCAATGAACATGCGGGTGCACGTTTTTTCAAGGAACTTTTTGTCCAGATATATGCCCAAGAGTGGGATTTCTGGGTCATAGGGTAGTTCTATGTATAGATTTCTAAGGTATCTCCATACTGATCTTCATTGTGGTTGTGCCAGCTTACATTCCCACCAATAGCGCAGGAGGGTTCCCTTTTCTCCACACCCTCTCCAGCATTTGTTATTTTTGGACTTCTTAATGATGGCCATTCTGACTGGTGTGAGGTGGTATCTCAGGTAGTTTTGATTGGCATTTCTCTAGTAATCAAGTGATGTTGAGCATTGTTTCAAGTGCTTGTTGGTCATCTGTATATCTTCCTTGGAGAACAGTCTATTTAGGTCTTTGCCCATTTTTCCATTGGGTTGTTGGCCTTTTTCCTGTGAGTCATATAAGTTGCTTATATATTCTAGAGATTAAGCCCTTGTCAGTTGCATCATTAGACACTATTTTCTCCCATTCTGTAAGTTGTCTTTTTGATTTCTTTTTGGTTTCCTTTGCCATGAAAAAGCTTGTCAGTTTTATCATGTCCTGTTGGTTTGTTTTTGTTTTATTTCTACTGCCTAGGGAGACTGGCCTGAGAAAATATTTGTAAGGTTGATGTCAGAGAATGTTTTGCCTATGTTCTCTTCCAGGAGTTTGATGGTGTCTTGTCTTGTATTTAAGTCTTTCAGCCATTTTGAGTTTATTTTTGAGCATGGTGTGAGGGTGTGTTCTAGTTTCATTGCTTTGCATGCAGCTGTCCAGATTTCCCAATACCTGCTGAAGAGACTATCTTTATCCCATTTTATGTTTTTGCCTCCTTGCTCAAAGTTGATTTGACCCAAGGTGTCTGGGTTTATTCTGTCCCATTTGTCTGTATGTCCATTTTGGTAGTAGTACCACACTGTCTTGCTGACTATGGCTTTGTAATATTGCCTGAAATCTGGTAGAGTGATACCTCCTGCTTGGTTTTTGTTTCTCAGGATTTCTTTGGCGATTCTGGGTCTTTTGTGGTTCCATATGAAATGTTTGGATTGTTTGTTCTAGTTCTGTGAAAAACGTCCTGGGTAATTTGATAGGGATTGCACTGAATCTGTAGATTGCTTTGGGTAGTATGGCCATTTTTACAATATCAGTTTTTCCAACCCAGGAGCATGGGATATCTTTCCATTTCTTTACATCTTCTTTAATTTCCTTGATTAATGTTTTACAGTTCTTAGCATATACGTCCTTTACCTCCTTGGTCAGTAGTATTCCCAGGTATTTGATTTTTGGGGGTGAAATTTTAAAAGGTATTATATTTTTGTATTCCTTTCTAACATTTCACTGTTGGTATACAGAAATGTGAGTGACTTCTGAACATTAATCTTATATCCTGCTATTTTGCTGAATTTGTGGATCAGCTCAAGTAGTTTTTGGGTTGAGTCCTTAGGGTTTGTATATAAAGTATTAGTTTCATTCTGCACACAGTGACAGTTTTACCTCTTCTCTTCCTATTTGGATGCCTTTCATTTCTTTTGTTGTCTGATTGTTGTGGCTAGGATTCCAGTACTATGTTGAATAGCAGTGGTGAGAGTGGGTATCCTTGTTTTCCAGATTTTAGTGAGAAGGCTTTCAGCTTTTCTCCATTGAATGTTATATTTGCTGTGGGTTTGTAGTAAAAGGATTTGATTATGTTAAGGTATGTTCCATCAATACCCACTTTGGTAAGAGTTTTTATCATGCATGTATGTTGGACTTTGTCAAATGCTTCTTCTGCATCTCTTGAGATGATCATGTGGTTTTTTACTTATCATTTGTTAATGTGGTGTATGATGTTGATTGATTTACATATGTTGAACCATCCTTGTGAACCTGGGGTGAATCCCACCTGGTCATCGGGTACAATCTTTTATGTTGTTGGATTTTGTTGGCTAAAATTTTGTTGAGAATTTTTGTGTCTAAATTCATCAAAGATATTGGTTTATAGTTTTCTTTTTTGGTGGTATTGTTGTCTGGTTTTGAAATTAGGGTGATGGAAGTATCATAGATTGTTTTGGGAGTCTTCCTTCTTCTTCAACCTTTTGAAAAAGTTTAAGGAGGATAGATATAAGTTCCTCTTTGTATGTTTGGTAGAATTTGCTTGTGAAGCCATTTGGTCCTGGACTTTTATTTGTATGGAGTGTTTTTATGCCATATTCAATTTCATTTCTAGGTATCGGTCTGTTCAGTTGCTCTATTTCTTCTTGATCCATGTTTTAACAGGCTGTAAATCTCTAGAAAGTTGTCCATTTCTTCTAGTACATCAAGTTTGATGGCATACAATTGTTGACAGTATTCTCTCATGGTTTTTGGTAATTCTGTAGTATCTGTTGTGACCTCTCCTTTTGCATTTCTTATTTTGTTTATTTGTTTTTTTTCTCCTCTCCTTTTGAGTCTAGCCAGAGGTCTGTCAATTTTGTTTACTTTTTCAAAGAACCAGCTCTTGGTTTTATTGATTTTGTCTATTGTTTTTTGAAACTCTATTTTTTTCCTCTTTGATTTTTATGATTTCCTACCTTCTGCTGAGTTTAGGTTTTATTTGTTATTCTTTTTCTAATTCATTTAGATGGACGGTTAAGTTGTCGATGTGAGATTTTTCTTTTTTTTTGATGATGGCAGTGGCAGGGAGGTTGTGTACCCAGGGGTGTGAGAGCACCACATGTGGTGTTTGGTCACAGTGCCCTCCTCTGTGGTGCCCTTGAGGTGAATGGGGCTGCAATTGGTGTTTGTTCACTGCTCTTGTGGCATCCCATAGATTTTGAATTGTTGTGTCTTCATTATCATTTGTCTTGAGTTTTTTTTTTTAATTTCCTTCTTGATTTCCTGTTTGACACATTGTTTTTTTGTTAGCATGTTGTTTAGTCTCCACATAGTAGGTTTTTTTCTCCTTTCTTTTCCTGTGGTTGTGCTCTAGTTTCATGCCATTGTGGTCAGAGAAGATACCTGAAATTCTATACTCTGAAATATGTTGAGGTTAGCTTTGTGCCCCAGTATGTGATCAATTCTTAAGAACGTTCCATGTGCACTTGAGAAGAATGTGTATTCTGATGTTTTTGGATGTAATGTCCTGAAAATGTCCATTAAGTCTATTTTTCTACTTGTGCCATTTAGGATCTCTCTTGCCTTATTGATTTTCTGTCTAGAAGATCTGTCCTTTGATGTGAGTGTGTTGTTAAAATCTCCTAATATGAGTGTATTCCCATTAATTTCTCTTTTTATGTCTGCTAGTATTTGTTGGAGGTATCTGGGTGCTCCAATATTAGGGGCATATATATTGATAATTGTAATATCCTCTCCTTGAGTGGGTCCTTTAACCATTAAATAGCGTCCTTCTTTGAGCTTTCTTTATGGCCTTCATTTTAAAGTCTATCTTGTCTGATATGAGTACTGCAACTCCTGGCTACTCCTAGTTGCAGGGCCCTGGGAAGTGGTAATAAGCCTATAGGCAGATCTTCAAGGTGACCACAGCATTTGGCTGTAGTAGCAGCAGGGTGTGTGAGTTCCCCAGGGAGTGAGAGCAACAAGAGATTGTGTTTGATTGCAATGCCCTCTCTGAGGTGATTAGAATCACAGGTAGTGCCAATTTAGGGACTCCTAGTGGTAGTGGGACCTGACTATGTCTAGAATCAGTGATAGCTCTGGTGGTTTGCCCCCACCACCTTTAGACCATTCATGAAGCAACCCATCTCACTTAGCCCATATAGGAGGTGCTGAACATTCTGCTGCTAGTTTCAGGATCCTGGGAAATTATAGAGATCAGGCATGTGGCTACTGCCTGGAATGTTTGGCAGTGGCAGCAGCAGGGAGGTTGTGTACCCAGGGGTGTGAGAGCACCAACATGTGGTGTTTGGTCACAGTGCCCTCCTCTGTGGTGCCTCTTGAGGTGAATGGGGCTGCGAATGGTGTTTGTTCACAGATCCTTAGTTGTGGCAAGCCACTCCCACCTCTGGAGCCAGAGACAACTGCAGTGCTTTGTCCCCACCTTCTGTAGACCATTCCAGAAGCATCTCATCCTGCTTAGCCCCCACAGAAGGTGCTGCAAAATCTGCTTCTAGTTGTAAGTTCCTGGGAAGGGACAGATATCAAGCATCTGGGCACTGCCCAGAGTGTCTGGCAGTGGAAGCAGCAAGGCAGGTGTGCTCCCAGAGGAGTGAGACCGACAACAGGTGGTGTTCTGTCACAATGTCATTCTCTGCGGTGCCCTCTGAGGTGGTTGGGGCTTCAAGTGATTTTTGTTTATGTTTCCCCAGTGGTGGTGGGCCACACCCACCTCTGGAATCAGGGATAACTGGAGGTTTGCCCCCACCACCTGCAGACCACACAAGAACACCCTGTCCCACTGAGCCCATGATGGAAGTGCTGTACCAGCTGCTCCTAGTTGTAATGTCTTGGGTAGGGACAGTGACCAAGTGTCTGGGTGCCACTCAGAGCATTTGGCAGTGGTAGCTGGAGGGCAGGTGTGGTTCCAGGGAAGTGAGAGCAACAGCATATGGTGTTTGTTTGCATTGCCCTCTTTTTTTCTTTTTTTGCCAACCCCTGAGGTGATTGGGGTCACAGGTGGAGCCCACTGACATTTCCCCAGTGGTAGCAAACCATGCCTCTGTCTGGCCTCTGAGATGACTGCTGCAATCTGTCCATGCCACCTGTAGATCCTGCAAGAAGCACCACATCACACTTAGCCCCCTGATTCCCTTAGCCCACACAAGAGTTCCCCGGCCACCAGTAGCCTGCACAAGAAGCAGCAGTCTCCCCTAAACAAGCAAGAGGCTTCTCACTGCCTGTAGCCTGCACTAAAGCAGCCCTGAGCTCTGAGACCCCGAGGGCATGTGCATGCTCCAGAGCAGGGTGTCTATCCTGTGGGTCCAGACTTTCTCCTGGGTTCATTCTGCCATGGTGTTCCCCTCCCCAGCCCATGGCATACCACTCCTCTGCCCATGGTGCACAATGTTCCTTAGCCCCTTAGGCTGTCTCCACACCATCAACTCAAGTCCTCTCCCCAGGGCTGATCTCCAGAGCCTAAGTCTCAGTGCAAGTCTCAGCCCACAGCCCCCCTCCAAGCATCTCAGGCTGTGGTGTCTGGGCTGGTGGTGCAGATGATCAGTACAGCTCTCACTCTGCTTTGCTGCTCTCCATACAGCTGCTGTACTTTTCTGGGTGACTTTGATGTCCCTCTGAATTGGCTGATCTTTCTGTCAGTTAGGTGGCTTTCCAGGATATGGGTTCCTTTTCTCCGCCACAGCTCCCTCTTGGGAATGCTAGTCCTGTCCTGATTCCTTTGTTCTCTCTCTTTTTCTTTTGTCCTACCCAGTTATGTCAAGAGTTTCTTGTGCTTTTTGGAGGTTTAAGTTCTTCTGCCAGCATTCAGTTGATGTTCTGTATGAGTCATGTTATGTGTAGAAGTGTTTTTTTGGTGTGTTTGTGGGAGAAGTTGAGTGCGACCTCTTACTCTTCCACCATCTTACTCCGATTCTTAGTTTTTAAGGGATCCCCACACTGTTCTCCTTCATGGATATAACAATTTATATTCAAACCAACAATGTAGAAGCGTTCTCCTTTTCTCTACACTCTCTCCAGGATTTACTATTTGTAGCCATTTTGGAGTTCTCCAGTCTGACCAGTGTGAGACAATACCTCATTGTAGCTTTTGATTTGTATTTCTTAAATAATTAGCAATGTTGAGCATATTTTCTGGTGCCTGTTGGCCATCAGAATATCTTCTACAGAGAAATGTCTAGTTATGTCTTCTACTAATTTTTGATTGAACTTAGAGATTAGAGAGAGCTGTATGAGCTGTTTGTTTGGGGTTTTTTTTGAAAATTAATCCCTTATTAGCCACATTAATTGCAAATATTTTCTCCCATTTATAGATTGCCTTTCTGTTTTGTTTATGTTTTTCTTTGCTATGCAAAAGCTCTTAGGTTCAATTAGATCCCATTCATTTATTTTTACTTTTATTTTCATTACTTTGGGAGGTGGGTATAAAAATATACTGCAGTGATTTATGTCAAAGTTGCTCTGCCTATGTTTTTCTCTAGGAGTGTTATCCTTAATCAATTTTGAGATTATTTTGTATATGATAATAGATAATGTTCTAACTTCATTCCTTCAACATGTAGCTGTCCTCTTTTCCAAACACACTACTTATTGAAGATACTGTCTTTCTTCCTTTGTATATTCTTGCCTACACTTGTAGATTAATTGACCATAGTGTGTGGGTTTATTTGGGGGATATATCCTATTCCATTTACCTGGGTGACTATTTTTGGTCCAGTACCATACTCTTTTGATTACTATAGCTTTGTAGTACAGTTTGAAGTCAGGATGCCTGATTTATCCAGCTTAATTCTTATTTCTCAAGATTGTGTTGGCTGTTCAGGATCTTTTGTGTTTCCATACAAATTTAAAATTTTTTGTTTTATTTCTGTGGAACAAAAGTGGTAATTTAAAAGAGATTGAATTGGATCTACATATTGTCTTGAGTAAAATACAGTTACTTAAACAATATTGACTCTTCCAATCCAAGAACACAGTTTATTTTTCCATCTGTTTATGTCGTCTTCAGTTTCCTTCATCAATATCTTACAGTTTAAAAGTATAGGCTTTTTGCTTCTTAGGCAGGTTTATGACTCAGTATTTTATTCTTTTTGGTGCCCATATTCAAAAAGTTCAGAGAGCCCCATACAGGATTAACCCAAAGAGGAACATGCCAAGACATATAGTAATCAAACTGACAAAAAGTGTCCAAGGGAAAATCAACAAACAACATACAAGGGAATCCTCATAAGACTACCAGCTGGTTTTTTTCAGTAGAAACTCTGAAGGTCAGAAGGAAGTGGAAAAATATCCTTAAAAATCTCTATCCAACAAGGCTTTCCTTTGGATTTGATGGAGACATCAAAAGCTTTACAGACAAGCAAAATCCAAAAGAATTCAGGCACCACAAAACCAGCTTTACAACAAATGCTAAAGGAACTTATCTAGGCAGAAAAGTTAAAAACTAGAAAAAAGGAAATTATAAAATGTGGGAGCTCACCAATAAAGGCAAACATATCAAATGCAGGAAGTCATTCACCCACATATATGGTATCAAAACATGTAATTGTGAGAAGAGGAAAGTAAAAATGCAATATATTTTAGATTAAGAGATTAGCAATTACAGCAACCATCTACACACACACGCACACATACACACACACACACACACACACACACACACACCCCTACCTCATGGTAACTGCAAACCAAAAACCTACAATATATATACACACAAAAAAGAAAGAAGGAATCCAAACACAACACTAACAATACCCATCAAATTATAAGAGAAAAGAACAAAAGAAGGGAAAAAAAAGACCTAGAAAAATTAACCCAAAACAAAACAACGGCAATAAGAATATACATATTTATAACTATCTTAAATGTAAATGGAATAAATGATCCAATCAAGACATAGCCTGGCTGAATGGATTAAAAAAATACCAATATCCATATATATGCTGACTACAAGCATCCCACTTCAGTTTAGGTTACTTGAAAATAGTTCCAACCTTACATAGGATTAGAGTAAATCTTTAGTTTGAGGCTAATTTTATTCAACTAATGAGGAAATCACATTCTGAGAATTCTCCTCTATTGCTCATGATTAAAATCACATTCTCATGTTAGTGAAACATAAAGTATTAATTGCTCTGTTTGAACTCTGTTTGAAACTTTTTTCTAAACATGTTTCATGTGGTTCTTTTTCTAACCTCAAGTATTTCCCTCAAACCCCTATGTTGATCAGTACTCAGAGCATACTCAAGTGGTAATCTATAAGGACCTCTGAAGCTCTCTTTCTGTACAGCTTACTTCTTACAAACATTCCTTTCTAAAAACTCTAGTTGTCTTGGTCTCCACAGGCACTAGGTTTCTTCTCAACTCAGGGTGACAGGCACATCTGCCTGAGTTCCACTATTGCCATTGCCAGGATAGTCTCTTTAAGCAGATAGTGGTGACAGTTTTAGGGCTTATTTGCTTATTTTCACTTTCTCAGCATTGACTGTTTTGCACTGCCTCAAGTCCAATATCTGAAACTACTGATATTTGTTTCCACATCTGCATTTCTTTGTTACTCTATCTTGACTTGAAGAGTTAGTTCTTTAAATAAGAAATTTTTACATCATCCTGAAATGTAATAAGTATCTGTTTTGAGAACAAATAGTTTTATAATGTTTAATACTTTCATATGCATTTCTGTTTAGGGTGCATTACTCTACAAGGTCAAACACAGGCAAGGTCTCTCTCTCTCTCTCTCTCTCTCTCTCTCTCTCCACTCCCTGAATGCTTGTTGCATGGCCAACCCAAGCTTGGACACACTTGGATGCAGTTCTGAGGGTATTTCTAATCTAAATCACAGCTTGGTTCACTGTGGATTGATGACCCTGGGCTGCCAGAAGTACTTTATTCAGAGTGTCTGTCTTCTCTTACATTTTTCCCTAAACTTAGGGGCTTAGATCTAAGAAGTAGACACAAATGGGCATGAGAGAGTAAAGCTTCGGATACACCACTATGCTAATAGGACTGTGAACAGTGGTGGGCTGACTTACTGCATACCCTACACTTGTAAATCCAACTGGATTGGCTGTTGGGATTGGAGTAAGTGAAAGAACTGCTGCCCTGAAAAGATCCTTAGCTATCCTTTTCCAGATTACTTCCCCACTCCAATGACTTGTGTGAGAAGATTTGGCACAACTTCTTCAAAGCAAACCCTGAATGCAGGAATGGTGGCAGTGTCTCCAGAAGTGGTTTAAGCCTAACCTCAAGAGGCCTTGGCCTGGCCCTTTTCTGGTCCTGTCCCATTCTTAGAATTTTCTTACCTTCTCTTGGCCTTATCTCTGTTCCTGTCATCCTTTTCAGAGCTTCCTTCTCCCACCCACTCTCCTGTACTCCTACTAGCTATGGGTCAGGCTGGGCTATAGTAGCCTCCTCCTTCAGGCCCTTCCTTAAAAGGAACAATATAGGCTGGAAGTTTGATGGGACATTTAGGCTGCAGGAGCTTATGTCTGAGCCTTGCACATTGAGTTTTAGGTCCCCTCCGCTGCTCTGATCTGCTTTTCCCTGCCTATGGGCAGCAGGAGCTGGGAGTGTCAAGGTGACCCAACCTCTCCTGCCTTTAGGGATGATGGGGCTATGATGTGGGTTGCCAGGCACTTTCTCAGCAAGTATATACCCACGCCTTTCAATGGTAGAGCTGTTGGTGACAATCCTGGCCTCTAGGTCCCATGATGGTGCCTCTGATAAAATGACAGTTGACCTTAATTTTTTTTTTCCTTTTTAAAATGGAAAATAGGAGTTCCCATTGTGGCTCAGTGGGTTAAGAACCTGACTAGTATCCATGAGGATGTGTGTTTGATTCCTGGCCTTGCTCAGTGGGTTAAGTATCCATCATTGCTACAAACTGTGGCACAGATCACAGATGCAGCTCGGATCTGGCATTGCTGAGGCTGTGGAGTAGGCCTGAAACTTCAGCTCCAATTTAACCCCTAGCCTGGGAACTTCCATGTGTCATAGGTATGGTCATAAAAATGAAAAAAAAAAAAGACAAATAAATAAAGATATATTCTGGCCAAAAATGGTCAACTTGTTTTATCCTAAAGAAAGTTTCATGGTATTTCTTACTTGAAGGATGGCGGAAGTCTTAGAATCATCATAAAGCATAGCATCAAATTACAATAAACTCAAAAAATCTATGTCCCAACTGTGAAATATATTAGATTTATTTGTCTTTTTTTTTTTTTTTGGTCCATATTAGGTGATATATGGAATTTTCTGGGCCAGAGATCAAATCCAAGCCTCAGCTGCACCCTATGCCACAACTGAGGCAATGCTGAATCCTTAACCCACTGCACCACAGCAGGAACTCCTTTCATGCAGTGTTAATCCTATCAGACTAGATCTACTTTGCTGAATTAATACTGCTAATTTTAATGTTTTTTTTTAATTTTTGCTTGTATAAATTTTCTTTGATAGTAATAAAAATTTAAATCACAGTAACTTTATTTTTTTATTTATATTTATTTATTTATTTTCTACTGTACAGCTTGGGGACCAAGTTATACAGACATGTATACATATTTTTCCTCCTATTGTTGTCTTGCAATGTAAGTATCTAGATGTAGTTCTCAATGCTACACAGCAGGATCTCATTGTAAATCATTCCAAGAGCAATAGTTTGCATCAATTTAAGTCCAAGCTCCCTGATCCCTCCCACTCCCTCCCTCTCCCCGCAGGCAGCCACAAGTCTATTCTCCAAGTCAATAATTTTCCTTTCTGTGGAGATGTTCATTTGTGCTGGATATTAGATGCCAGTTATAAGTAATATCATATGGTATTTGTCCTTCTCTTTCTGACTTACTTCACTCAGGATGAGAGTAGTTCCATCCATGTTGCTGCAAGTGACATTATTTTGTTTTCTTTTTTTATGGCTGAGTAGTATTCCATTGTGTATATATACCACTTCTTCCTAATCCAATCATCTGTCAATGGACATTTGTGTTGTTTCCATGTCTTGGATATTGTGAATAGAGCTGCAATGAACATGTGGGTGCATGTGTCTTTTTTAAGGAAAGTTTTGTCCGGATATATGCCCAAGAGTGGAACTTCTGGGTCATATAGTAGTTCTATGTATATTTTCCTAGGGTACATCCATACTGTTCTCCATAGTGGTGGTACCAGTTTATATTCCCACCAGCAGTGCATGAGGGTTCCCTTTTTGCCCACACCTCTCCAGCATTTATTATTTGTGGCCTTATTAATGATGGCCATTCTGACTGGTGTGAGGTGGTATCTTGTGGTAGTTTTGATTTGCATTTCGGTAATAATCGGTGATGTTGAGCATTTTTTCATGTGCTTGTTGGCCATCTGTATATATTCCTTGGAGAAATGTCTATTCAGGTCTTCTGGCCATATTTCCATTGGGTTGTTTGCCTTTTTTCTGCTGAGTTGTATAAGTTGCTTGTATATTCTAGAGTTTAATCCCTTGTCAGTTGCATCATTAGACACTATTTTCTCCCATTCTGTAAGTTGTCTTTTTGATTTCTTCTTGGTTTCCTTTGCTGTGCAAAAGCTTGTCAGTTTGGTTAGGTCCCACTGGTTTATTTTTGCTTTTATTTCTGTTGCTTTGGGTGACTGGCCTGATTAAATATTCATAAGGTTGATATCACATAATGTTTTGCCTATGTTCTCTTCCAGGAGTTTAATGGTGTCTTGTCTTATATTTAAGTCTTTCAGCCATTGTGAGTTTATTTTGGTGCATGGTGTGAGGGTGTGTTCTAGTTTTATTGATTTGCATGCATCTGTCCAGTTTTCCCAGCAATTCTTGCTGAATAGACTTTCTTTTTACCATATTATGCTCTTGCCTCCTTTGTGAAGATTAATTGACCATAGGTTTATTTCTGGGTTCTCTATTCTGCTCCATTGGTCTGTCTATCTGTTTTGGTACCAGTACCACACTGTTTTTATGTCTGGGGTTTGTAATATTGCTTGAAGTCTGGAAGAATTATGCCTCCTGCTTGGTTTTTGTTTCTCAGGATTGCTTTGGCTTTTCACAGTAACTTTATACTTAGATTTATATTTGTACTTAAGACACAGCATTCAAGTAAACACCATGGACAATAGTAATTTATTATTATTGTCATTATTAATATTATTTCTATTAAAGTGGTTTTAGTTATGCATATTTGAGAAATATAGTGCAGTAGGAAACTAACTGGTGTCAGGAGCAGTGTTGAAGGTGACTATAGTCCTACTGGAATTTATGTCAGAAGACCTAAGATGTAGACAACCTAAGAGACTATAGCATAGAAGTTTTTCAATTATTAGTATTCATAAGAATCACCAGAGCCAAGTCCTTGGTTTCAGTGTTTCTGATTTAACAGGGTGAGATCCAAGGATATATACTTTTAAATTGCTTCCCAGGTGAAGCTGATGCAGTGGGTCTGGGAATTACACTGTGAGATACTCTAGTCCAAAAAATCAAGAACAATGAAATGGGGATTTGGAATAGGATTGAATCTAGTGATATAGAAGTAAAGAGAAAGATCACCTGACCCAAATTCACAAATAAGAACAGCTTCCATGGGGAGTTAATTTGAAGAATGTTTAGGAGATGGAGAGGCAAAATATCATGGTCTTTACAAGAAATGCTATAGTGATAGAGAGGCATGGCATTAGTAGAGGTAAACATGAAATACTTAGGAAATCAGAAAATCATTAAATATAGCTGGAGATTCATAAACATAATCTGATTAAATACTACACAAGGAGAGTGCTAACAGAGAGAGCAGCATTATTACAGATGAATCACACCCTACATTCAGCTGCTATCCAATGAGGAGTGTGAGTTCCTTATTTAGATTCCTTTTGAATGGTGACCATATCCTTTAATAGGTACTTAGATATCCTTTTATGCAAATATTCAATTTTGCTATAACCTGAAATTATTTAAATTTTATATGTGTAGATAGAGTCATTAATTACAGTCATAATCTTTTAAAACCAATGTTACTTATTTTTCTAAATAATCATTTTCTAATGATTGTAATGTAATGGTTAAAGTTTTTAGGATATCACACCCAAATGTATTTTAATCCTTTAGGTCATAACCTACATAATATGTATTTATTTGATCAAAAAAATTTTGCCAAAATTTGTTATATACTATAACCAAGGGAAAGATTTAAAAAGTCTTCACACCCGTTCATGTGGTCATTTTCCATTCCTTCTCTACAGTAATGGCATGTCTAATGCTTGCAGTTGTACCATTGTTGAATTTTAGATTCCTCTAGTTCTAGAGACAACTGTGTCTTAGACATGACAACACAGGATTTTCCCAGCACAGGCTTTCATGTATCATTAAGTAACACTCCTTATTCAGCCCCATTGAGAGGGCACAATATTGTTCCTCCATTCTTGGCATGAATGAAAGTTAATCGTAACAATTAAAAGGGCTCACTCTTGAGTAATGCTCTTTATCTTTTTTAATTTCAGAGATTCTTAAAATTAGTTGAATGCTTTTATCATAAGATTCTGTAATCAATGGTTGAGCAACAGCATTTTTATATCTTTTAATACTGATTTATCTTTAGACCTCATTCAAATACAAGTCTCAGGACCTACGGATAGGGTCCAGGTCTAAATGAGAGATGTTATTCAACAGAACCCAAATTATCCTTTTAGTTTGTGTACTTCTAATTTTGGTATGGGGGTAAGTAAAAAATATTTCTGGAGTTCTATTGTGGCTCAGTGGAAACAAATATGACTAACATCCATGAGGAGGCAGGTTCTATCCCTGGCCTTGCTCAGTGAGTTAAGGATCTGGCATTGCAGTCGGCTGTGGTGTAGGTCACAGATTTGGCTTGGATATGCCATTGCTGTGGCTGTGGCAGAGGACAGGAGCTATAGCTCCAATTTGACCCATAGCCTGGGAACCTCCATATGCTGTAGGTGTGGCCCTAAAAAGACACACATGCACAAAAAGGCAATCTGCTAGTTTCTTACAAAACTGAAAATACTTTTATAATCCAGAAATCATGCACCTTGAGGGGTTGAAAAATTGTGTTTACCCCCCAAAAAATAATAATCTATTTCTCACTTTTGGAGAGAGACTTCTGTCCATTATAATTGTCCAACATTTCACAGACTCAGCTGGATCTTGAATATCATCTGATTAAATCATCCAGTCTTAATTTTTTACTTGGGTGACTATTGTCCTATCTTCCTGTCTCTCTAAGGAAGCAATTATCACTATATTCTCAACTTGATGCATCAATGAATTCTAATGATTTTATAGTCTAAGTACAGTGTGACAAATATCTCTTTTGGAGAATCATGAAAATGCACTGAAGCATATTAACGTGGATAATGTTTGGCTATATTGCAAAAAATAATGGGTAAGAAGGGGCTAGTCAAATTTATTGGACATATCAATAACTGTTATATTTTTTAAATCATATCTCTTCCAGAAAGATTTCTTAGTAGCTTCCCAGTAACCTTACTGTCAATCTCTATGGAGCTGTGTATCTACCAGATGGAATTGAGAAATAGTCATTGGAAATCAATATAGTCACTTTTCTTAATCAGAGGAATAATCTCTAATTGTCTTCTCAGAATTCAACATTTATTGATATTTATTAGAGAAGAGGACTAAGGAAATTTCAAAGGTTTCTAAATGTTCAATTTTAATCAAGAGTAAATTTGGCTCACCCCCAATTTAAAAAACTGATAGGTTCAGGAATTCCCTGGTGGTACAGTGGGTTAAAGATATGGTATTGCCACTGTAGTGGCTAAGGTCGCTGCTATGGTGCAAACTGTGTCCCTGGCCCAGGAACTTCCACAAGATGATGGCCTGGCTAAAAATAAAAATTAAAAAATATAAATAAAGGTAGGTTCAGATCTCACCATTTTCACACAATACTACCTCAATTATATTTTAATACATGGTGACAAAAACAAAGCTTATTCTCCTTTCATAGTTTTCAATCTTCTACCTAGCTCCCCTCACGTTTTACGTTTGTGCCATTGGAAGGGCCTCTCTATCTCTAACAGACAAGAAAATTCATGTCTTTCAGTTAATCATGTTCAAATTACCTCCTGTATAGTCAAGGAGAAATATCTATTTTATAAGTAAATAACATTCCTACTTAAGTAGCAACAACAACAGAGGCATCAGAAGATTTTCCAGTAACTAGAAGGATCAGTAATATTTACTTTCTTTTTAGTTTCTCTCTTTATCCTACCATTACCATTTTGATTTTGTATTTTATTTACCAGAGCTCTTGCATAACTGGGAACTAGTGTAACTAATTTTGCCTTTATTTGATGCTCCTTGTTTCACATTTTAACCAATTCCTAGGTCTGTGTTATTCAAATTTTATTAATATATCTCAACAAATCCTCTATATTTGCCCACATCTAAGCTCTGCAGAGATGATGCATAGACAGATAACCTAGAAACAAAATGTCATGTTTTTTATATCTTTGTTTTTGACAAAAAGGAAATTAGTAATTTTGATTCATGAGTCTGAAATAAATCCCATTGCTATAACCAATCTATATGATCACAAATTGTTAAATTGTAAAAATGAATGAAAGACAAAAAATGTGAGAAGAAAGGGAGGAAGAAAAGAGGGAAGAAAGGAAAGAGAGAAAATAAAAATGGAAAGAAGGAGGGAGAGAAGTAAGGAAAGAAGAAGAAAGGAAGGAGAGAAGGAAAGAATCCCAAGTTTTAAAAACACTGAACTTTCTTGTTGATTATCGGGGGATAGAGTCCCATCAGTTCTGGTAGATGATAATTACATATAATTCCTTAAATTTCCCATTTCCTGCACTGGAACGCATTTTGGACTTGAGTCTGAGACCTAAATTTGTGAGAATTGAATTTATTTATTTATTTATTTATTCATTCATTCATTCCTCACTAGTTAATAGTTGGACTTAGATTCTATTTATTTCCCATCCTAATGCCCTTTCATTCCCCCTTTATATTCAGTTGGACTAATGCATTTGATGAAGCTTTTATTTGTGTATTTTTATTTTTATATTTATTGAAATGTGGATGATCTATAATATGTTGATTTGGGGTGTATAGCATAGTGATTTTGTATTTTTATAGATTATATTCAATTAAAAGTTATTACAAGATAATGTCTATAATTCCCTGTGCTATACATTATAGCTTTGATGCTTATCTCTTTTGTACATAGTTTGTATCTCTAAATCTCATAATATTAATTTGTCCTTCCTCTCTCCTCATTCCACTTTCATAACCACTAGTTCATTTCTAAAGCTGCAAAACTGTTTCTGTTTCTGTGTATTTTTATTTTAGTAGCATTGTACAATAGAATTCATAATTTAAATTTATTTTTATAATCACATAATTTTTAAAGTATCTATATTCTTTATAGAATATCAGCTGACTTCTTTACAGAAACACTACAGACAAGGAGGGAATGGCAAGAGATATTTAAAGTGCTAAAAGGAAAAAATATGCAACCTAGAATACTCTATCCAGAAAGAATAGCATTTAAAATAGAAGGAGAAATAAAAATTTTTTCCAACAAACAAAAACTTAAAGAATACAGCAACACAAAACCCAGGTTAAAGGAAATATTGAAAGGGCTTCTCTAAACCAAAAAGAAAGGAAGGAAAGGGAAGAAAAAAGAAAAGAAAAAAAAAAAAGAAGAGGAAGAACTAGGACTGAGGAAACCGCAATCAGAGAGCAGTCACTCAAATAAGCCCGCATACAGATTTAATCATGAACAGGCCTCAAACAAAATAAAATTAAAAAGAAGAAAATAAAAAAGAGTCATCAAAACCATAAAATGTGGGCTAGGGATGTTAGGAAGTAAATAACCCTTTTTGTTTGTTTGTATGTTTCTCTTCTTAATTTTAATATAATAATGAAGTGTTTGAACTTACAGGACCATCAGGCTAAAACACACAATTATGGTAAGGGGTTAGCATACTTAAAAAACAGGGCAACCACAAGCCAAAACCAAATATTGCATTTGCAAAAAATGAAAAAAAATACCCTCAAGCAGATAATAACAGGAGACCATCCAACCAAAAAAAAAAAAAAAGAAAGGAAGAATGGAGAACCATAGAATCAACTGGAACACGAGGTTCAAAATGGCAGTAAATAATCATCTATCACCTTAAATCTATCACCTTAAATGTCAATGGACTGAATGCCCCAATCAAAAGACACAGAGTGGCTGAGCGGATAAAAAGGCAAAAACCTTCAATATGCTGCCTACAAGAAACTCACCTTAGGACAAAAGATACATATAGATTGAAAGGAATAGGGTGGGGAAAAATATTTCACGCCAATAGACATGACAGAAAAGCAGGAGTCGCAACGCTCATATCAGACAAAAGAGACTTTAAAACAAAAGACATAAAGAAAGACAAAGAAGGACACTACTTAATGATTAAGGGATCCATCCAAGGAGAGGATGTTACTATCATCAACATATATGCCCCAAATACAGGAGCACCCAGATACATACAACAAATATTAACAGACATAAAGGGAGAAATTGATGGGAATACAATCATAGTAGAAGACTTTAATACCCCCCTCACACCAATGGACAGATCCTCTAGACAGAAAACCAGTAAAGCAAGAGATATTGAAGGAAACAATAGAAAAGGTAGACTTAATTGATCTCTTCAGGACACTACATCCAAAAAAAGCAGAATACACATTCTTCTCAAATGCTCATGGAACATTCTCAAGAATCGACCACATATTGGGACACAAAGCTAACCTCAACAAATTTAGGAGCATAGAAATTATCTCAAGTATCTTCTCTGACCACAATGCCATGAAATTAGAAATCAACCATGGGAAAAGGAAAGAGAAAAAACCTACTGCATGGAGACTAAACAACATGCTACTAAAAAACCAGTGGGTCAATGAGGAAATCAAGAAGGAAATTAAAAACTACCTTGAAACAAATGATAATGAAGACACAACCTCTCAAAATCTATGGGATGCTGCGAAAGCAGTGCTCAGAGGGAAATTTAGAGCAATACAGGCCTTTCTCAAAAAAGAAGAAAGATCCCAAATTGACCGCTTAACCCTCCACCTAAACGAATTAGAAAAAGAAGAACAAAAAAGTCCTAAAGTCAGCAGAAGGAAGGAAATTATAAAGATCAAAGAAGAAATCACAATAAAATAGAGACTCAAAAAACAACAGAGAAAAGTAATAAAACCAAGAGCTGGTTCTTTGAAAAGAACAAAATTGACAAACCCCTGGCCAGACTCACTAAAAAGAGGAGAGAAAGTACCCAAAGAACCAAAATTACAAATGGAAAAGGAGAAATCACAAAGGATACAGCAGACACACAAAAAACCATAAAAGAATACTATGAACAACTATATGCCAACCAATTTGACAATCTGGAAGAAATGGACAATCTTACAGCCTTCCAAAACTGAATCAAGAAGAAACAGACCAACTGAACAGACCCATCACTAGAAATGAAATTGAAGAGGTCATAAAATCACTCCCTACAAATTAAAGTCCAGGACCAGATGGCTTCACAGGTGAATTTTATCAAACATATAAAGAGGAATTGGTGCCCATCCTCCTTAAACTCTTTCAAAAGGTTGAAGAAGAAGGAATACTCCCAAAGACATTCTATGATGCCACCATCACCCTCATTCCAAAACCAGACAAATATATCACCAAAAAAGAAAACTATAAACCAATATCTTTGATGAATATAGATGCATACATTCTCAACAAAATCTTAGCCAACCGAATCCAACAACATATCAAAAAGATCATACACCATGACCAGGTTGGGCTCATCCCAGGTTCACAAGGATGGTTCAACATACGCAAATCAATCAGCATCATACACCACATTAACAAAAAAAAAGTCAAAAAACATATGATCATCTCAGTAGACGCAGAAAAAGCATTTGACAAAGTCCAACATCCATTCATGATCAAGACCCTCGCCAAAATGGGTATAGAGGGAACATTCCTGAACATAATCAAAGCCATTTATGATAAACCCACAGCAAATCTAATCCTCAATGGGGAAAAACTGAAAGCCTTCTCACTCCAATCTGGAACAAGACAGGGATGCCCACTCTCACCACTGCTCTTTAACATAGTTGTGGAAGTCCTAGCCACAGCCATCAGACAAACAAAAGAAATAAAAGGCATCCATGTAGGAAGAGAAGAGATCAAACTGTCACTGTATGCAGATGACATGATACTACACAGAGAAAACCCTAAGGACTCAACCCCAAAACTACTTGAACTGATTCATAGATTCAGCAAAGTAGCATGATACAAGATTCACATTCAGAAGTCAGTTGCATTTCTGTATACCAGCAATGAACTATTAGAAAAGGACTACAAAAATACGATACCTTTTAAAATTGCACCTCACAAAATCAAATACCTCGGAATACACCTGACCAAGGAGGTAAAGGACCTCTATGCCGAGAACTATAAAACTTTCATCAAAGAAATCAAAGAAGATGTAAAGAAGTGGAAAGATATTCCATGTTCCTGGATTGGGAAAATCAATATTGTAAAAATGGCCCTACTACCCAAAGCAATCTACAGATTCAATGCAATCCCTACCAAATTACCCAGGACATTTTTCACAGAACTAGAACAAACAATCCAAACATTTATATGGAACAACAAAAGACCCAGAATCGCCAAAGCAATCCTGAGAAACAAAAACCAAGCAGGAGGCATAACTCTCCCAGACTTCAAGAAATACTACAAAGCCACAGTCATCAAAGCAGTGTGGTGCTGGTATCAAAACAGACAGACAGACCAATGGAACAGAATAGAGAACCCGGAAATAAACCCTGACACCTATGGTCAATTAATCTTTGACAAGGGAGGCAAGAACACAAAATGGGAAAAAGAAAGTCTATTCAGCAAGCATTGCTGGGAAAACTGGACAGCTGCATGCAAAGCCATGAAACTAGAACACACCCTCACACCATGCACAAAAATAAACTCAAAATGGCGGAAAGACTTAAATATACGACAGGACACCATCAAACTCCTAGAAGAGAACATAGGCAAAACACTCTCTGACATCAACATCATGGATATGTTCTCAGGTCAGTCTCCCAAAGCAGTAGAAATAAGAGCAAAAATAAACCAATGGGACCCAATAAAACTGACAAGCTTTGGCACAGCAAAGGAAACCAAAAAGAAAACAAAAAGACAACATTCATAAAGGGCGAAAATAGTTTCAAATAATGCAATCGACAAGAGCTTAATCTCTAGAATATGTAAGCAACTTATATAACCCAACAGCAAAAAAGCCAATCAATCAATGGAAAAATGGGCAAAAAACCTGAATAGACATTTCTCCAAAGAAGATATACAGATGGCCAACAAACACATGAAAAAATGCTCAACATCACTGATCATAAGAGAAATGCAAATCAAAACTACCACAAGATACCACCTCACACCAGTCAGAATAGCCATCATTAAGAAGTCCACAAATAACAAGTGCTGGAGGGGCTGTGGAGAAAAGGGAACCCTCGTGCACTGTTGGTGGGAATGTAAACTGGTATGGCCACTATGGAGAACAGTTTGGAGATACCTTAGAAATCTATACATAGAACTTCCATATGACCCTGCAATCCCACTCTTGGGCATCTATCCCGACAAAACTCTCCTTAAAAGAGACACATGCACCCGCATGTTCATTGCAGCACTATTCACAATAGCCAGGACATGGAAACAACCCAAATGTCCATCAACAGAGGATTGGATTGGGAAGATGTGGTATATATACACAATGGAATACTACTCAGCCATAAAAAAGAATGACATAATGCCATTTGCAGCAACATGGATGGAACTAGAGAATCTCATACTGAGTGGAATGAGCCAGAAAGACAAAGACAAATACCATATGATATCACTTATAACTGGAATCTAATATCCAGCAGAAATGAACATCTCCTCAGAAAAGAAAATCATGGACTTGGAGAAGAGACTTGTGGCTGCCTGATGGGAGGGGGAGGGAGTGGGAGGGATCAGGAGCTTGGGGTTATCACATGCAACTTAGAATAGATTTACAAGGAGATCCTGCTGAATAGCATTGAGAACTTTGTCTAGATACTCATGTTGCAGCAGAAGAAAGGCTGGGGGAAAAATGTAATTGTAATGTATACATGTAAGGATAACCTTACCCCCTTGCTGTACAGTGGGAAAATAAATAAATAAATAAATAAATTAATTAAATTAAATAAAGTATCTATATTCTTTATAAATATTAGAAGTGTTCGACTATACATTTCATTAAATTTTCCTTATCCATTGTCCTAGGATTGGGCAACTAGATTCCCTCTCATGCCTCATTACCACAGTCTATAAGAGTACATATATATATATCTTATGAATGTGTATTAGGATTCCTTTGGGTATATACCAATAAAATAAGATTTCTGAATCATAGCACTCACATTCCTAATCTGACCAAATACTAACAGATAGGTCTGCCGAATGGTTGTAGTCAGTATTTTTCACTGTGAATATTGCATGAAATTTTTTTATTCCATATGCCTGACAGCACATGACATTCATTATCCAACCTTTGATTTTTGACAATCTGACAAATGCAAAGTATAGTGCAATATTGTCTTAAAATAGCAGTAATTAATGAATAGGTTTAAGTACATATTTTTGTTTTAATTTTGCCTTTTTCTTTTATAAATTATATTTTTAAGCAATTGTTCTCTTTTGAGTGCTTCTTTTCCTTATTAGTTTTAGGAGTTTTAAATCTTACATAGTTATTAGCCTTATTAGCTATAGATATTGTAAATATCTTTCTAAAAATGTCATTTGTCAATTTAACTCTGTATTGCCATCATTGAATAGAAATACTTAATCATATTTTATTCTTCATGGTTTGTGTTCTTGAGGTGTTCAGAAACCACATTTTAAAACATTTAACTTGGATATTTGTCAACTATTTATCATATAAATATTAAAATGGTATTATGGAGCTCTTTATTTCCAGCTAGATTTTGGATTAAGATTGCACTGAATTCATCTTAGAAAAAATAACCATTTATGTTAAACCAACAGAATAGGAACTATTTTCAAGTGGCCAAGCCTCCATACAGTGATAGTACTTATTTCTCCTTTTAGTACTCGTGTCTTTGTAAAGTTAATTCCTAGATAATTTAGTTTTTGTTGCCAGTGTGTCATTTATATTTTGTAGTGGATATTGCTTGTTTTGACAATATAATTGTCTTTTTTAAATGGGATCTCCTGTCGGTCATTTTAATGACTGATTTGTTAAGATCAGTCAAGATTTGTTTATCTTGTCAGTTTTCTTTGTTAAAATGAGTGGCAGGAGTTCTTGCTGTGGTGCAACTGCAATGGGATTGGCACATCTCTGTAGTGCCAGGATGAAGGTTAGATCCCTGGCCCTGGACAGAGGTTAAAGAATCCAGTGTTGCCACAGATGTGGCATAGGTCACTACTCTGGCTTGGATATGATCGCTGGCTCAGGAACTCCATATGCTGTGAGGTGGCCAAAAAAGAAAAAAGAAAAAAAAAAAGAGTGGCAAAGAACCACTGGTGCTCAAAGCACCAGGTACTACAACCACTTCTGATTCCTGACTCTCAAATGGCAATGTCTCTGGACAAGTTTCACCATAAATCCCTTGGAGAAAGAATCAGAACTGGAAGTATTTGACTGTAATTCAACAGCTCTGAGGTAGAAGCTGGTTCTTTCCTTAGCAATCCTTTATTCAGCTCTGACAGTTTTATGCCAACATGAAAATGGTGGTTTGCATTTATGTTAACATGTAAGAACAGAACTTAAAAGTTATCCCCCAAACTCTATCCCCACTGCTTATCAGGGGTGCTCTATCATCAGTTACTAACCAGTCTAAACAGGTACACAACATGCTTGACCTACCTTGTAACATTGTACTGTTTGCCTTCATTATTCAGTAATGAAATACTGAATATTTCTCTCCCTCTCATATCTGAGGTTTACTTAGGTTTGCTATTGAAGGAAGTTCATGCTAATTCACTATGTTACGATGAACAGAAATAATGTATATTTGAACTTTCAACTTATTCTGCATATTTGTGTGAAGATTTTAAAATTGCTAAAATTATCAATTCATTAATAATATAACCAAAAATAATTTAGTTTGTTTAATAAGCAGTTAAAAGTAAGCAAATTCATTTTTAGTTGCAAGTTTAACTATTTGGAAAAAAAAGAATGATAAGGACTATACCTGCTTTTTATGTTGTGTATGTGGTAATTATAAAAACAATTCATTACAGATGCACTTTTATTACACAAGTGGCCTGAACTCTTCATAAAATTTAATATCACAAAAATAACAGCTGAAGCATTTGTCTAGATTTCGAGAGATTGAAGTCCCATGAAAACTGAAAGCAACTCACATTTATATCTTGGATCCCAGATTTTAAAATATCTATAAAGAACACTTTGGTGACCATCATCAAAATTTTAATATTGATTTTCTACTACAAAATAATTAATATTTAATGATTAGTATTATTTTAACCAAGATGATTTTAACATTTCCTTTAGTGTGACTAAAGTTTAGATGGGCCTCTCCCTGCCTCTAGGCCCTGCCCAATCTCTTGCACCAAGTCCATAGAGACTCCATATGGCTGAACCAAAAAAATCCCTCCCCTTCTTTTCTTTAGAGGATTTCCTTTAGACAACTTGTCTTTGCAAATTCTTTCTTATCTTCTTTGAATTGTAAATATTTTTTTATTTTATTTTATTTTATTTTGGTTGTGCCCAAGGCATGTGGAGGTTCTGGGGTCAGGGCCAAACCTGTGCCATAGCAGCAACCCAAGACACAGCAGCACATCACTGGATTCTTAATCTGCTGATCCACCAGGAAATACCCAAGATGTAAATATTTTTTAAATCTCTCATCAGTTTTAAAATGAGGACTAACTTTCTCATGGACTTTTGTGCCATCTCTTTCAAATTCTCTCATCAAGGAAGTTAGATCTCCTCTCTTCCAGTCTCTGTGAGAAGGTAGGAGCCAAACCTTGGTGGGCATCTTACTTCAAGCTATAAAACTGTGTCCTCTGATGAAGATAAGAGAAACTTTCCCTTTTTTGGTAAGGCTAATTAACAGAGAAGACCTACCCTAGATCTTAAAAACTCTCCAGTTCTTTATTTTATTAGAGTTGAATTCAGATTGTGTTCTGGTCTCTCTACACTATTCCAAAATCCTTGAATAATGTTTTTCTTACCGTATTTATTTTTGGCTGTTGCAACTTTTGGTTTGATAGTATTAATGATAAATTTTCTGAGGTTGGTAATTGTATTATGGTTATATAGGAATGTATCATTGTGATTAAGAGATAGCTGTCTGGTGTTAAAATATCAAATAATATCCAATAATCCAATGGTTTAGCAAAATGATGTGTGTGTGTGTGTGTAGAAATTTTTTGGTTTTTTTTTGTTTTTTTTTTGGCTGCATGTGGAAGTTCCCAGGCCACAGATTGAACTGGTACCACAGCAGTGAACAGAGCCACTGCAGTGACAACACCAGATCCTTAATGAACTGTGCCACAAGGGAACTCCACTTTTGTTTGTTTTGCATAAGTCTTAATATAACTATTAATACATGATGAGCAAGCAGGAGAGAAAGGGAGGGTAAAATAAATAGAGATGGAAAGAGAGGGCAAGGGGAGGGGGGGCTAGTTACTGATCATAACGTGAGGAATAAATGGAGTGTTAGCAGGCTTTATGGGACAGGCTTTTAAACCTACTATCACATCTGCTATACTGATTCTTAGGACATCATTCACTTTACCCATTATTAATTATAAGAAATTTTTTGTTTTTATTTAGGAGCTGTTTGTTTTTTTATGATAGAAAAAATAAGCTGATTAAAAAACTTCTGTCAAGCTATTATAGTATATGATTATGTTACCCTTAATTTATACCTTAGGATTATTAACATTTCCAATACATTTTTAGAATAAACACAATGGATTTGGTTTTCTGGTCATATCATATATCGTTATTGAAATCTGGACCAGAGTATATGTCAATTAATGTGAGAGATATTAGAGGTAAATTTTCATTTGTGAAATAACGTTGTTCAAAGAAAGTGACTGGGATTCACTGTTCTTGTTTATATGAGTTTCACAGTTTTATGGGACCCACTCGTTATATGAATGAGTTACAAGAAAATTGGGACTCAGATCAAGATGACAGAGGAGTAAGACATTTTTCCTACAGAAACCAAAAACTAAAAAAACTACATGTAGAATGACTGACACAGAACATCTACTGAACACTGGCAGAAGACCTTAAACTTCCAAAAAGGGCAAGAAACCCTGCACTTAACTAAGTAGAGTAACAGGGGGAAAAAAGAAAGAGATAAATGAATCAGTATGAAACCAGCACTCCTAGGAGGGATCTATGAAAGAGGAAGGAATTTGGTAGGGCACAGTCCCAGAGGGGGAACCTCAAAGCCTCAGAGAAAAGTAGAACATCCAAACTGAGAAGGACAAAGCAGAAAGAGAGCCACATAGACTATCATTAACTACCAGCCTCTGTTAGCACAGTCTGAAAACACACAAGTGGGGGTTGGGAGCTGAAACCTCAGGCTCTGGATATCAGTTCTGGGGAAAGGACTAAAGTTAGTTGTGTGGGACAGCATGGGGGGCTAAGGAGAGGTGTGTCATGATCTGGGGGAGAGAGTGCCAAAGCTGAGGGAACACAGGAGGAGGCTTTGTCCAAGGAGAAGCAAGGCATCATGTTTGGGAAGGGCAAGAGGGAGGAGTGGGCTGCCATAGGCATTCTTTCTCTGCACACACACAGGCTCTTGGGTGGCAGGGTACCTCTTGCATAGGCTCTCGGTGGCAGGGCAACTTTTGTGCAGGCTATAGGCAGTGCAGGTAAGACACCATGGGCATCTCTGACTCCAGAGGTGGATGTGTCCTGCCACTAATAGAGGTCCATTAAAAGGCACCACCTATGTCCCCAGTCATTTCTGTGGTCACCAGAGAGGAAGGCACTGCATCTGAGTGCCACTTGTTGGCCTTACACACTTGGGAACACACATGCCCTGATGTTGGCATTGCCAAAAGCTCTGGGCACTGCTAACACCTCCCTGAGGGTCACTGCCACTTCCCAGGATCCTAAAACCCGGAGCATCTTGTGCCACCTCCCAACAGGTCCTTGCTATTTTCAAGGGACTAGCAAACAAGCACTGACTACTAGCCCTGCCCATTGTCTCCATCTTCATGGAAGCAAGCACAGGCCTTACACTGGCACACTGTCTATCAAGGGGATAACATCCTGCACACATAGAGGAAAATTACAGCAAGCATCCAAACCAAAAGGAGCCCTCAAGCCAAAAAAATAAAATTAAACCTCCAAAACTACCCAGGGGCACTCTTACATAAAAAAAAAGACCTCCAAGACTACAGTTGTTGTATTCCCTAAACTCACAGAATAAGAAAAATGAAGAAGGCTCAGAATCCATCCCCAGTTAAAAGGAAAGGAGAATTCCCTTCAAGGAGGAAACAATGAACCAGACCACTGTAGTCGAACAGACACCAAGTTCAAAAAGGAGATAGTGAAAATTCTGAAGGAATTAAGCTCAAACATGAAGGAATTAATACTGGATGTGTAAAGTAATGCAGTTACTTTAGAAAGTAACTAGAAAATATAAGGAGGAGTCAAGAAAAAATAGAAAATTCATTGCAGAGAGCCAAACTGAGTTAAAGGCACTAAAGCAAACTATTGCCTTTGGAGTGAATTAGCATTGAGATCCTGCTGTGTAGCACTGGGAACTATGTCTGGTCATTTATGATGTAGCACAATAATGTGAGAAAAAAGAATGTATTCATGTATGTATAACTGGGTCACTGTTGGGAGACATGTTTCTACAATCTTTTCTTAGCTTCTTTGCTTCTATTTTCTATGCTGAATAACTCATCCTGTCCTGCTTTACTTTACCCCATATTCCTGCTTGAAAAATAGTCACCTTACTGTTAAATAACTTAAGCTTAAGAACAAAGACCAAAAGGCATAAATTATTCATGTGGTCAGCTTAATGAGGACATGTGTTGGTATAGGCATGGCGGACCTGTGCAGATTGGCACACCACTTGCACAGCATAATATGTCCTGGTAAAATAAAGAAAGAGGAACCTCATGGCCCCAGGGGGTTTATGAGCAGTCGTTAGCAGAATATGCATCAGCAAGGAGAATGAGGTGAAAACCTAGACATGCTGGGTTGCTGCAGATAGGCATGCTATTTGTGGAAGCCCAATGATGATTCTCTAGAAGCTATGCATAGATAGCTGACACCAAGCTTCCTCAATGCTAATGATTATTAAATGCCTAAAGGTCAGAATAAAAGCTTAACTATCTACCAGCTATGTGACTTTTAAAATAATAAAAGGTATTTTTAAAATAATAAAAGAACTATATCCTGTACCTACAACCCCTTCCTCACTTGATGTAATCCTAAAGAGCACAATAAAGGCAGTATGGTTTCTTGAGGCAGTGGTTTTAGTCCCTGAGACCTTGAGTCCCCCAGTTCCTACCTTTAATTAAGATAAATGTCTCTGTATCTTGTTTTATGTTAACTTTTTCTTAAATTTCATAGCACCTGTTCTTCAGCCCTCACCTGCAGGTCACCATGCTGAACAGCAGAAAATTGAGAGAACACTGTAAACCAGCTATAATGGAAAAAAATAAAAATCATTATATATATATAAAAGCACAGAAGAACAGAATAAATAATGCAGAGGAATGGATAAGTGACTTGGAAGATAGAATAATGGAAATCACCCAATCAGGAGAGTAGACAGAAAACCAAATGAAAAAATTTAACAGCAATATAAGAGATCTATGAGATAATATAAAGGGGGCCAATCTGTGCATATTAGGGATTCCAGGAAGAGAAGAAAAAGAAAAGGGAATTGAAAACATATTTGAAGAAATTATGCCTGAAAACTTTCCAAATCTAAAAGAAACAGATATCAAGAAACAGGAAGCACAGAGGACCCCAAACAAGGTGAACCCAAACAGACACTCACCAAGATAGACTGTAATAAAAATGGTAAATTTAAAGATAAGGAGGGGATTCTAAAGGCAACAAAAGAAAAACAAAGAGTTAGTTATAACAGAACCCAAATAAGGGTATCAACTGATTTCTCTATAGAAACACTGAAGGCCAGCAGAGAGTGGCAATATACACTCAAAGTTATAAAAGGGAAAAATGTGAAGAATAGCAAACTCTACCTAGCAAGAGTTTCCTTTAAAATAGAAGGAGAAAAGAAAGAGAAATGAATTTCCCCAACAAACAAATCTAAAAGATTATAGCAATACTAAACCCATTTTAAAAGAAATACTGAAAGGTCTCCTCTAAATAGGAAAGAAACAAGAAAGTGTAGGATTGAAGTAGTCACATAAGTAAGCCAGAATACAAATCTAAAAGAAAAATTAAAAACAAAAACAAAACTGGGTGTACTTGTCCTGGCTCAGCAATAATGAACATGACTAGTATTCATGAGTACATGGGTTTCATCCCTGGCATCACTCACTGGATTAAAGATCCAGTGTGGCTATGGTGTACTCCAGCAGCTACAGCTCCAATTTGACCCCTAGCCTGGGATCTTATATATGCTGCAAGTGTGGCCTAAAGAGACAAAAAAAAAGAAAAAAGAAAAAAAAAGATTTGTAAAAGTGATGATAAACTCGAGGAACAGAAAAAGGATAAACAAAAATATGCAAAAAAAAAAGACATCAAAACCATAAATCATGAGGAAGGAAAGTGAGAAAAATCAAGAAAAATTTAAACTTTCTTTTTAAAATGTGTTTGAGCCTTTATGGTTCAGCAAAGATATAGGAAGGGGTTAGCATACTTGAAAAAGAGGGCAGCTACAAATCAACACCAAACAATACATTCACAAGAACTAAAAAGAAGAGGACACAAGCATAAAAAAAAGGAAATAATCTAGCCAAAAAAAAAAAAAAAGGAAAAAAGGAGAAACAGAATCAACTGGACAACAAGGTTTAAAATGTCAATGAATACATCAGTCAATAATTACCATAACTTTCAATGGACTGAATTCTCCAATCAAAAGACATAGAGTGGCAGACTGGGTAAGAATAAATAAATAAATAAAATTAAATTAAGTTAAAAAAACCTAGAATCTACATTGTGCTGCCTAAAAGAAACTCGCATTAAGCAAAGGACACATATAAATTGAAAGTGATGGGATGGAGAAAGATTGTTCATGTGAATGGAAAAGACAGAAAAGCAAGAGTAGCAATACTCATAACAGAAAAATAGACTTAAAGCAAAGCCCATAAAGAAAGACAAAAAAGGACACTATTTAATGATAAAAGGATCCATTCATGAAAAGAATGCAACATGTGTCAATATATATGCCCCTAATATAGAAGCACACACAACAAATACCAACAGATATAAAAGGAGAGATTGATGGGAATACAATAATAGTAAGAGACTTTACCACCCAATTCACACAATGGACAGATCCTCTAGACACAAATCAATAAGGCAACAGAGATCCTAAATGATATAATAGAACAGTTAGACCTGATAGACATTTTCAGGATATTACATCCAGTAAAATCAGAATATACATTCCTTTTAAGTGTACCTGGAATATTCTCAAGGATTGACCACAGACTGAGGCACAAAACTAACTTCAACAAATTTAAGAGGATAGAAATTATTTCAAGCATTTTCTCTGACCACAATGGCATAAAAATAGGAACAAATTACTGGAAAAGAAATGAGAAAAAACTGACTACATGGAGACTAAACAACATGATACTTAAAAAAAAAAGGGTCAACAAGGAAATCAAAAAGGAAATTTAAAAAATAATCTCCAGAGAAATGATACTGAAAGCACGACAATTCAAAAATCTATGGGATGCCATAAAAACAGTTCTTAGTGGGAAGTTCATAGTGAACTTTCTCAAAAAATAAGAAAAATCTCAAATCAACAACTTAAACTACTACCTGAAAGAATGAGAAAAAAGAATGAACAAAACCTAAAATTAGCAGAAGGAAGGAAATCATAAAGATTGGAGAAGAAATCAATAAAATAGAGATTTGAAAATAATAGAAAATAATAAAACCAAGATCATGTTCTCTGAAAGGGTAAACAAAATTGATAAACCTCTGGCCAGACTCACCCAGAAAAGGATAGAAAGAACTCAAATAAGCAAAATATGAAATGAAAAAGGAGAAATTTCAGATATTGCATTTAGAGTGGATAAACAACGAGATTCTGCTCTATAGCACAAGGAATTATGTCTAGTCACTTGTGATGGAATAAGATGGAGGATAATACAAGAAAAAGATATTGTGTGTGTGTGTGTATACATAATGTATACATATATATGCATATGACTGGGTCATTTAGCTATATAGCAGTAATTGACAGAGCATTGTAGATCAACTATAAAAATAACTTAAAAATAAAAAAAAATTTAAATTAAAAAATGAAAATTATAGGCCAATATCTTTGATGAATATGGATGCAAAAATTCACAAAAAATTTTAGCCAACTGAATTCAGCCACACATAAAAATGATCATACACCATGACCAAGTGGGTTTCATCCCAAGTTCACAAGGGTGATTAAACATTTGCAAATCAAACATCATATACCACATTAAAAAAAGAAAAGTAAAAAATCACATAATCAAGAGTTCCCATCGTGGCGCAGTGGTTAACAAATCCAACTAGGAACCATGAGGTTGCGGGTTCAGCCCCTGGCCTTGCTCAGTGGGTTAGGGATCTGGCGTTGCCGTGAGCTGTGGTATAGGTTGCACATACATCTCGGATCCTATTTTGCTGTGACTCTGGTGTAGGCCGGTGGCTACAGCTCCGATTTGACCCCTAGCCTGGGAAACTCCATATGCCATGGGAGCGGCCCAAGAAAAGGCAAAAAGACAAAAAAAAATCACATAATCATCTCAATAGATTCAGAAAAAGCATTTGATAAATTTCAAAATTCATTCATGATAAAAACTCTTACCAAAGTGAGTATAGAGGGAACATAACATAATAAAAGACATTTATGACAAACCCATAGCCAATGTAATACTCAATGGAGAAAAGCTGAAAGCCTTCCTGCTAAGATCTAGAACAAGACAAAGAATGCTCACTCTCACCACTTTTATTCAACATAGCATTGGAAATACTAGCCACAATAATCAGACAAACAAAAGAAATAAAATATATCCATATTGGAAGACAAGAGCTAAAATTGTAACTCTATGCCAATGACAGGATACTATATGTAGGAAACCTTAAAGCCTCCACACAAAAACTAGTGGAACTAGTCAATGAGTTCAGCAAAGTAGCAGGATATAAGATTAACATTCAGAAATCAGTTGTGTTTCTGTATATCAACAATGAGATATTAGAAAAGGAATATTAAAAATACAATACTTTTTAAAGCAAATGCCCCAAAATTAAATACCTAGGAAGAAACTCAACTTGTGGTTGCTATGTGAGAGAGAGAGGGGGACTGACTGGGATGGAACTGGAGTTTGGTTTTAATAAATGCAAACTGTTCCATTTAGAATGGATAGACAATGAGCTTCTGGTCTATAGCACAGGGAACTATATCCAATCACTTGTGATGGAACATGATGAAACATAATATGATAAAAAGAGTACATATAGATGTATGTCTGTGTCACTTTTCTGTAGAGCAGAATCTGAGAGAACAATGTATATCAACCATAATGGAAACAATAAGGAAATTGGAAAGCAGAATATCTAATACCATTTGAAAACAGGGCTCATGTCTAAATCTTATTATTCCTGGCTTTTCCTCTCATTCACAGAGGACACTGTATATTGATATGATTTGTGATCCCAGATAAAGTGTAGGACGTTCACTAACCTTTCAAAAGTGAGTCTAATGCATTGTTGCCAGGATTTAGGATATGACTTACTTTTTTTTTTTTTTTTATTTTATTTTCCCACTGTACAGCAAGGGGATCAAGTTACGCTTACATGTATACATTACATTTTTTTTCCCACCCTTTGCTCTGCTGCAATATGAGTATCTAGACATAGTTCTCAATGCTATTCAGCAGGATCTCCTTGTAAATCTATTCTAAGTTGTGTCTGATAACCCCAAGCTCCCGATCCCTCCCACTCACTCCCCATCCCATCAGGCAGCCACAGGTCTATTTTCCAAGTCCATGATTTTCTTTTCTGAGGAAATGTTCATTTGTGCTGGATATTAGATTCCAGTTATAAGTGATAAGATATGGTATTTGTCTTTGTCTTTCTGGCTCATTCCACTCAGTATGAGATTCTCTAGTTCCATCCATGTTGCTGCAAATGGCATTATGTCATTCTTTTTTATGGCTGAGTAGTATTCCATTGTGTATATATACCACATCTTCCCAATCCAATCCTCTGTTGATGGACATTTGGGTTGTTTCCATGTCCTGGCTATTGTGAATAGTGCTGCAATGAACATGCGGGTGCATGTGTCTCTTTTAAGGAGAGTTTTGTCGGGATAGATGCCCAAGAGTGGGATTGCAGGGTCATATGGAAGTTCTATGTATAGATTTCTAAGGTATCTCCAAACTGTTCTCCATAGTGGCCATACCAGTTTACATTCCCACCAACAGTGCACGAGGGTTCCCTTTTCTCCACAGCCCCTCCAGCACTTGTTATTTGTGGACTTCTTAATGATGGCTATTCTGACTGGTGTGAGGTGGTATCTTGTGGTAGTTTTGATTTGCATTTCTCTTATGATCAGTGATGTTGAGCATTTTTTCATGAGTTTGTTGGCCATCTGTATATCTTCTTTGGAGAAATGTCTATTCAGGTTTTTTGCCCATTTTTCCATTGATTGATTGGCTTTTTTGCTGTTGGGTTATATAAGTTGCTTACATATTCTAGAGATTAAGCTCTTGTCGATTGCATTATTTGAAACTATTTTCGCCCTTTATGAATGTTGTCTTTTTGTTTTCTTTTTGGTTTCCTTTGCTGTGCCAAAGCTTGTCAGTTTTATTGGGTCCCATTGGTTTATTTTTGCTCTTATTTCTACTGCTTTGGGAGACTGACCTGAGAAATTATTCACTTTTTTTTTTGTCTTTTTGCCATTTCTTGTGCCATTCCGGCAGCATATGGACGTTCCCAGGCTAGGGGTCGAATCTGAATTGTAGCCACCGGCCTACACCAGAGCAACAGCAACATGGGATCCAAGCCGCCTCTGTGACCTACACCACAGCTCATGGCAATGCCGGATCATTAACCCACTGAGCAAGGGCAGGGATCGAACCCGCAACCTCATGGTTCCTAGTCAGATTCGTTAACCACTGGGCCACAATGGGAACTCCTATTCACTTTTATTCTCACATACTACATGTAGGAATTCCCTTTGTATTGTCTACCACTAAATTTGCCGAAAGAACTTGATGATCGTGAGCCACCATGAGATTGACTTTCATTAGTTTGCAACAGTAATTCATAAGACTACTGGAGTATTGAAAGACAAATTGTATACACTGCTCATAATATTACCTATTGCATTTTAATAGTCAATAAGTTTCCTATATGATTATTTATACTGCAATATGTTCTAGTTAACAGAAAACATCTTGATATTTATGAAAAAATTCGTAATAGTCTTGTCATCAAACAAAAGTTTCAGTAATATACATTATCTGTTAGAATTACTGCAATGAACAGAATTCTCCCAGATAATCCAAATGAAAAGACTTACAGATTTATGGGCAATATCAGGAAAAGACTAAATGGAAAATAAAGTATCTAGATAAAAGCACCCTTGTGATGAAATTCTAGCACTCGAATCTGTAGTGTAAGGGAGAAAAACAGTGTTATAAGACTGTACTGAGAAACGTCTTGGAAGAGCTATAGCCCTGAAGGAAAATAACTATTGTCTGAGATATTATGCAAACATCGGAGAAGAATAGGGAATAAATGGCTGTCCTACCCCTCCCCTGTCCTCTGATCTCCCATGAGTAACTTTGATCACCTCAATACAACAGGAACCAGAGGGTAATGGAGCCCAGATGATACAGGTCAGAGAGCTCGTTCTTCAAGACCTCCAAGCAAGACAAAGAAAGATGGATAATAAATGTGTAAAGGAGTCCACATAATTTTTTATTATCATATGCAAATTATAGGAAACAATATTAAAAATTCTAAACAGATGATAAACTATATAAACTATTCTCCATTTTTTTGTTTGTTTAACGATAACATACATAAAACTAGTATGACTGACAATGTTTTGTGATTCTTGGTTAGTTGAAACCTCAACCCAAACTCTTATGCACCTCATAACTGTAAATAGTGTTTTCATGCACCAAGGCTCTAAATTTCTATGACTATAGAAACGTCTTCACTATTATAAACTTTTTTTTTTTGCTTCAGTTTCCCATTTTACAATGTCTGGTATTTTTCTACCTAAAGCAAATGAGTTCTCATTTGATAAGTGATAAAAATAAACATTCCATTTGCCACTGCATTATGATAAGTTGACAAAAGTTCTTTATGGCTATTTTCAGGTACCGTTTCTGCATCAAGGACATTTTTCTTCTTTCACCCCAGTATGAGAGCAATCAGAATGCTCTGGAAATGTAGTAAGCTTTATACTTCTATTTTTTCTGAAACTTAACCTATAGGAGTTAGTATTTTACATAGATTTGTATTGGTTACACAGAAATAAAAAGTAGTGCATTTAGGGAAGGGACATTAGCCACAGATAGAGCATCCCAACAAATGCACATATATTCTGTACTGAATCTTGCTAACAATACTTTTAGTGTATGTTTTAAGCATTATAGTGTAATGCACCAGCTTGAGTATGATTAAATGTTAGAAAAGGCAAGAAGTAGAAAACCTTTCAATATTAAAATAATGTAATATATTTTTTCATTGTAAAGAAAAAATAAAATATAGACCCCTAACACATCAGTTTCCACCCCTGAAAATGATGATCATGGCTATTAGAAAGTTGGTAAAGAAACATATTCTAAATGCCTGCATGATACAAATAGAAACACTTTTATTGGATAGACTTGTTGATATTGTTAGTCCTCCAAATTTACTCTTTTTTTAAGAATATGAATTGGTTATTCTAGGACCTTTACTTTTATGTAGGGATTTTTGAATCAGTTTTTCAATTCCTGCAAAAATTTCTGCTGGATTTTGATGGAAGTGTGACTATAAAGATAAATTTGAGAAAAACTGACATTTTAAAAATATCATGTCATCTGTCACTTATTTAGGTCTTGATTTTCTTTTAGCAGTATTTAGCTATTTTACAATGTGAAAACTGATACAAGTGGTTTTCAAATTGCCATTGATTTCTATTTGTCTCATTTGTTGTTTTTTCCCCCTTTTCACTTTCTCTGTCTCTTTCTGGATTGAGCGATACTTAGAATAACCTTTTACCTTCATGAAATATCATCTGTAACTTTATTTTGTTATTTTAGAAGTTTCTGTAGTGTTTACATGTCTTTAACTTATCATTGGTTTCCTTTGAAGTGTAGCATTATATCACATCTCTATAGTATAAGAGAATTTGTATGCTGCAATAGATAACTAACTGCTTATTCACAGGTGACATGTTAGCGGAAGCTTGACAGATAAATAGGATTTCAATAGGTAAAAATGACAGGATTTAACTAGTGCAGAAAAAATGATATGAATAAATGAAGGCAATAAACTACAGGACACATTTTGGAGAAAATCAATGGCTATATGGAACTCTAGTTGTAGGTACAGGAGTTAAATTAGATCTTCACTGACTTTATATAAACCCTGAAATTTTCTTTGTGAAGTCACTACCAATTTTATATACCCTTTGTAATTTTCTCATAAAATCTGAGGATCAATAAAAGCACAATAGAGTTATTTCAAACTTCTAACTGCTTAAATTCTGTAAAGTTTTGAGTTTATAAATTTTTTAAAAATTAACCTTTTTTCTCCTCAAATATATATTTTACTTCAAATGTCAAACATAACAAATTAAATATATACATATATCAGTATAAATATTTAAATGAATATTTTAATTAAAACATAATCCCAAATTTGCATTGTCAAGAGTGAATTGTTAGCATTCAAATAATTTCCTTGAAAATTATGAACACTGAAAAGTCAACAAATATATAACAAAATGTGAAAAGTATAGCCTATATTTTGTTTGAAAGGAGTTGTTAACATTGTGTTAGCATTAAAGAAGTGACCATCCTAGTAAAAAAGTGGTTCTCAGAAGTAGTTCTGGGACCACTCAAGAATTAAGAGACAGATGTCAGTTAAAAGTAAGAGTACTTTAGAAGCAAAGTGTGTTTTTGGTTTTATGACACAAAGTTGCAAAGCCATGTCCTACAATAATAATGTCTACATTTCACACAAAATTAAAGACCCTGATATCAGCAAAGTTGTAATTATTTTTATCCTCAATAGTTTGAAATACAAGTCTTTTAAAATTATAGTGATCTTTTAGGCTCTCAGTTGTATTCTTCTGGGCTGTTTTAATTGTTGTTGTTATGTTATATGATTTATTTCTTTATTTACTTTTAGAATCAAAGAAAATCTCTTTCCTAAGTCTTGACAGAGATCATAACATCTTAGGAAACTCAAAATTGAAAAAAATATATATTTACATTTATAATATATATATTATACTTATATTTATAAGATAAAATTTTGCTAATTGTATTTTTATTCTGTTTTATAAACCAATAATATCTACTATTGAAATATATTAAACAGATATATTCCATTATTACTTCTGGTAAAATAAACATTTGATATGGTCAGTGTATATTAATTATATGAATCTATCTTATTGAGTATAACAGAAAGCTGGCCACTGGTATGACATAAAACTCCAATTTCACAGCTAGAAAAGAGGCTCTGTCCACAATTCAAATGTGAGAAAGAGATGAAAGTCATGAGTTACTTGCCTAATTTTTTCATTCTTCATTAGAAGTTATTTTGATTGGATTAAAACACGATTTTTTTAAGTCAGAGAAATCTTTATTGTCATCTCCCTATTTAGCCATGCAGAATCTGAGGCTAAGTAAAAGAAAGGAGTATGAGTTTTATTTTCCCTGTTACTCTAAAGTGTATTTTACTAGGGACCATGTGGTCCTTGGGCTCTGAATCAGACTTTATGATAATTATTATTCTTGTAAATTTATATACATGAATGCAGTATTGAAGCAACAATGAAAAACTAAATTTATATGAAAGATGGCAATTATTTATCTGCTCTGAAGTTGAATTAAATACATTTTCAAAACCATGGGGCTAAAATTGAACTCTAAATAATCATGTGGATGTATCTATTTGAATATGTTTTGATTTTATATAAGTTAAAGATTTATAAAATAAAAAATGGCATCCTACATAGTTTAATCTTAATACAAAAATTGCAAATAACACATATTAATGGGATTTTCCCTTAGACTCACAGACAATTTAAAACATTCTAAGCAGAATTGGATTAGCCCTACAAAAATGTTGAAAAATTCCCAAGATGGCAACTCACTGAAGTGTCCCAGGACAGAATATTGCTGCTTCCTTTCTCATTCCACAAAACTGAAAAGAAAAAGGAAATATATTTCATATGTAATTAGGTAATTGCCCAGTCTTAATGTTCAAGTGTGTTAACTTTAGTATAATTTTAAATAAAATTATACTTAAATTTAATTAAATCAAACACATTTTTATCAGTGAAGCCTCAAAGGAAAAGAAATTTTAAAAGAGGAAATAAAAATAGTAAAAATAGTAAATATAATTTAAAATAAAAAAGTAAACCATAGCTATAAAATTCCTAACTTATATGTAATTTTATTTACTACTTTTTTTTTTCCCAGGCTAGGGTTTGAATCATATATACGGCTGTGGGCTTACACCACAGCCATAGCAATGTGGGATCTGAGTCACTTCTGTGACACTTCTGACACACTTCTGTGTGGATCCTACACAGTTTTCCACATAGGCAGCTGGCTCTGATATTTACCCAATGCAATTTTTTTCTACTGTACAGCATGAGGACCAGTTACACATACATGTACACATTCTATTTTTGCACATTATCATGCTCCATCATAAGTGACTAGACATAGTTCCCAGTGCTACACAGCAGGATCTCATTGCTAATCATTATTGCGCATTTTAAATACTCATTTTGAAAATCTCTACCCAAGCTGAATTGCCAGCATAGGCAGATTAAGTTACCTCCAATTATACATTACTGTTTTTGTTAACATTTTGCAACAATATTTAGGGAGGCATATATAGGATTATAGCTGAAATGTCTATGTTGCCAAAAATCAATTATGATTTTATGTATGGGTTTTGAGAGTGCAGTTAAATTAAGATGACTCTGGAGAAATGGAAGGATTCCATGTATCATAATGAAATTACATTTTGAGCCTGCTTGTCTTAGATGTACTTCCTCAACTGTGGCAAAATCATCAAGGAAATAGTATCCTATTGACCTTTTGGAAGCCAGCCAAAAAACCTTAATCTGGTTCATTTTCATTCAAGTCAAATCTTCCACTTGCAAAAGTATGTGAACTAATGGAAATGGTATACTTCTCTATTCAATTAATAAACTCATTTCATAAATAGGTAACCTCATTTTATATTGACTGATATGTTATTTTTTTGCTTATTTAGGGAATATTTTATTACAAATTTACTATTATGAAATCACAGTTCTATTTGACATCAGTATATATATATATATCAGAGTATATATATATATATCAGGTCCATTTTAAGTGAGGAATAGATATATCTAAAGTGTTACCACTAAAGTGAAGTCATACTAACATAAAAATCACATAAAAACATAAAAGTTTAAAAAATAAAATGAGGTATTTAAAAAACTCAATAATAAAAGTAAAAAAGAAGCTGGCAAAAAATAGAAGAAAAATGCTGCTGAAATAATCTATTTTTATTTTACTTTAAAATAAAAATATCAGTAGACTTTGTTATTCTAGCACCTGTAAGGGCGGCCGAAAGGACGCAACCCAAGTTCAGGCATAAAAGACTTTACTAACAGGGTATACTGGGGCTGACTCACAAAAGGAGGTCAGCAGTCAGCCATTTGAGGAGGGAGGTTATATGTTGGTGCCAAGAAAGGAGGTCTCTGTGCAGAAGCTGATTGGCCATTTCTTATGTAAAATAGGGTGAAAGGAACAGACCAATCTGTGTACTTTCAACAAACTATGTAAATAGGGTGAAAAAGAAACAGACCAATCGGCTTGGGAGAATTGTTAGTGGGATATGATCAGAGGTTTAGACACTCTCCTGGGTATGGGTCACATGATTTTATGTCTTAGTTATGTTTCTCCAGGAGTGAGCACTCTAAGGTGAGAGCCTAGAGCTAAGTCTTGTTTTTCCCGGGAGGAACCTGTTGCACTCTTAATCCCTTCTCCTTTTGTAGTCAATAAGTAATATGAACCTAAATGGAAATGATTTCACAGCTATACTTTATTATACAAATCTCTTGCAACATTAGGACTAGATTGAAGTGCATGATATTGTAACTGTTGATATTTCTACTGGAGAGAATACACTATGACAGTGTTTCACTGCTTCTTTGAAGAAGTGGATGTTGGCTATATTCTTAGGTTTTATCTTTTCATATTATGGCAGGACAGTAAAGATTTACTCTTCACAGTTTTTTTTTTTAAGATCTTACTACTTTTGAGTCAAAGTTAATAGGAAAAATAAACCATTCTATTAATTGGTTTATTAGTCATTGTTATACATTAGGAAGTATCCTAAGAGAAAGTAAAGAGTTCAAGTAATAGTCATATTTGGTTGACCTAGCAAAGAAACAGGTTTAATCTAATTAAATAAATACATGATACACAGGCCTAAAAAGAAATTCTATAACCAAAAAAAAAAAAACCCTCTTCTATTAAATTTTAAATTAGGGAATGATGTTTTTTAAGAGACTGATCACATGCTTCATTAAGTCAGGTATGTATAATCCTTCCACTGTTTATATTTAATGGTTTCCCATGGATTGCTCCAAAATTTGAGCTGAATCTTTGAAAATTGCTCACTATGCATCCACTAATTTAGTTATGCTGTCAATTCCTCTTTAGCAGAATATTGAGAATTATGAAAGTTGCTTCTCAGAGAAAGAGTTTTCTTAAATTGCTTTATTTAATAGAATCCCTTGAATTCCTCAGTGGAAAAAATATTTAGTTGATAACTATTTGAATCATATTTATTTCATCTTGAAGTTTACAAGTACTTCTAAGTTGCTGAAATTTAAAATGGTAGGATATCTGATAATCTCAGATCTTGAACTGAAAATGCAACATGAAAACACTTTTAGTGGATGAAGAACCAAGACAATGACATTTTAAGCACAGAAAATTTGAATTGATAATCTTTTCAAAGTCAATATTGTGTTTTATATATAAGTAAAATGAAGTTAATTTTTATAGCATGTTAATATGCAATTAGAGTAAATATACTAGCATAATAAATGTTTTACTTCTAATGTAGAAAATAATTCCTCAATGAAATATAGGTGCACATGTATATGCATACTTTTTTTCATGCGCTATAAAACTTTAATGTATATTAAAATTAAATACCTATGACTTCATAGCTTTTGTATTATATGATCAGAAAACAAAAGAAGTTCATAAATGAGATCAAGATTTATAAGTAGTTGTTTCTTTCAGAACAGAACACTTCAGTTAGAACTATACTGTAAGAAACCACTGGATCCTTTGCTGGGAAACAGTCCATTATTGATATTTAGCTAACATTGAGCATCTTGAAATTCCCATGTAATGTTTATCCCAACACAGGTGGACCATCTGATGAAAGTGGTAAAGGTACTTTTTTGTGCAGAGTCTGGGCTAAAAAATACTTTGAAATAATAAATTACCAAACCTTGTCTATTGAACATCAATAGGCAAAGTATGGTAAGTGAAGAAATAAATGCGCTAAATTATGAATTGTCTCATATTTTTCTTAACCCATTTCCCAACCGGTTCTTAAGGGTATTCTCACCCAGTTATATTTTTACATTTTGAATAACATTGCCATACACTGGGACTCTGAAAATTTAGCCATGTGTTCCTTCATCTCTAATATCTCCAGATTGTACTTTAGAGCACTTAACAAACAACCAAAAATGATCTCAGTAAAAACACCTCTCTCCATCTCTCTAAGTTAGTGAAAGCTGAGCTACCTTCTGCTGGCACCACATAATGTGCATTGCAATGGAAGGCATTACAAGACCACGCAGATGCATTTCCCTTATTCTTTTCAGGAAATCCTCCAATCATCTATTTAAAAACTCCTCAATCGCTGCAGATCATCCACATGTGAGAAAGCCCCTCTACCAGCCCTGCAGTGCACACATGCAGTGCAGGCCACTCCCACCCTGGTGACCTCTGTGCTGGCCACTACTCTTTTCTTGTCTTGGTCCTACTTTCAGCCACTCGTCCATCCTGCAACAGCCAGCTGGGTCTCTGGTAGCATGTGCAGCTGGGTCTGCAAAGATACCTGCCATAAGGAGATGCAGCTCTTCCAAACGGTGGCTGAGAGGGTCTTTGGGCCCTCTGCTGGAAGAAGCTGCTGCCCCTGGAGGAGCAGTGCGGCTTGCCAGAGTTCCATGCACCAGCAGTGGAGGATTCTGATCTGACCAAAGCCCAAGCTACTCCTGTTGGGCCGGTACTATATGAGCAAAATGACCTTCAAAGGACACCCGAAGAAGAAAGGCATCCTAGAGATGTGTTTCCAGCCGAGCACAACACAGACTCCCTCCTCATCACCAAACACAGCCTTACCAGAGGATGCACTGACGTGCTTGGTCCTGGGCCTCTGGCACCTCCTTCATAAGCTCAACATCTTCTGATACAGATTCCCCAACAGGTTCATGTGCAGCCAGCTGCTCAACCCAATCCTGTCTGGAAAGAAATAGCACTTTGGGAGCGGTTATGACTTTGTGGAGGTCCTGGAGTGGTTTCCCAGGTGTGTGGACCCTCTCCTCCTGCTCTCTGATGCTCTTAAAATGGACAGCTCTGAAGAGTTCTCAGAATACATCAAGGCCCAGAGGGCAAAAATGCATTGTTCCAGGCCTTGAAGTACAAGTGCTGGACATGATGGACTATATGCTGGTGAACAATATTGCCCAGAAGGAGTTTGTGGTGCCTGGCCTGGGTGTGAAGGGCTGTGCCTCGTATGGCTCCAAGAAAAGGCATTTGGGGCTTTATTGTGCCAAGGAGGGGGCTGATGAGGAAGCTGATGATGTTGAGTGGGTAGTGGGCCAGGAAAAGCCCACCTACTTTGAGATGCAGTCACCTCTCAATAGTCATATGTTGAGCTAAGTAGGAGATGGTCAAATCCATGCTTCACAGTGCTGAGGAAGGTCTGGAAGCTGGGAAACCAGCTGTTAGATGATGAGGAATTAGGCCTGAACAGCCACCTTGCCAATGTCAAGCTCAAGGGCCACATGGTACCTTGCCAACCTGCCCCCTCTCGTGATCTCCTCCTGCAAATGGAAGCTTGGCTGACCCAACCAGCCCCAGTGGCCCTGCACCTCTTGTCTTCTCAGCATCCAGCCAGGCAGAGACTGAGGAGGGGGAGGGTCCCCAGTTTTCAAGGTCAATAATGATGTTTCCTTAGCTGTTGAAAAGGTAAGGAAAAAAAAATTCTTTTTTCTCTTGCATGAGTATGAAATAATATCTACCTACTCCTCACTTGGAATTAGTTTACTATGAGCCAGGTACTCTATTAAGCACTTTAATATGTGTCATACCATTTCATAATTACTAAAGTTCAATGAGAAAAGTTATCTCAAATGACTGTTATAGAATTTTGAATCTCAGTAAGCCATGATTACTTTCTAAAGAGTGTGCAGCTAATACATGATAGAACTAAAATTTAAAACTGAAATTCAGGTGTCTTGATTTCCAAAACAATGTTTTCTTTTTTGAGTTTCAGTTGTAATATACAAGTGCAGGAAATATAATCTCCCCAGTCTACTTATCTAAAAACTATGATTACCTCCATAATTAAGGCTTTTCTTATCAAGCCATCTAAACAGTCTCCTTTTACCTTAATCAATATTATGTGCTCACAGATGTGTTTTCTATAATTAGTTTTGCTGTTTGGAATTTCATGTAATCATGTTTTCTTATGCCTGCTTCTTTCATACAACATAATGTTCTTGAAGATTTTTGTGTAGCTGCATGAATCACGGTTGATACTTTTTTTTATTGCTGAAAAGAATAACACTGTGTAAGTATTCTTCCATCTGTTTATCCAGTCTCTTGTCTATTGATATTTGGGTTGCTTCCAAGTTTGGGCTACTATAGATCATTGGTTATCTAGGGCTAAATATGACTGAGTTTGATTGCAAGGGGTCATTAGGGAACATTCAGGGTGATGACATTAGTTATACAACTGTGCATTTTAAGGTGTGTAAATTATATCTCAGTAAACTTAATAGAAAGTCTCTTCACTGTATGGAAGTGTTACTGAATGCAAGTCCTGGTGCTTGACCCACAGTTGGACCAAGCAATACTGAAACTTTGGAGTTTGGATCAGAGAAATTTTTATTATAGGGAATGCGAGGAGACTGGTGCCTTGTGCCCCCCTCCCAAAACAAAAGCCCTAAACTCCCTTAGGGACTTCAGCAAAACATATTTAACAGCAAGGTGAAGGGGCGAGGTTGGTTATTGCCAGCTTCTTGGTGCAGGAAGGCTTTGACCATCTAGGTCAGGTCATGATGTCCCTATATACCTCCAACAAAACAAAATGTTATTCTCTGCCAACTTTTTAATCTCTGTGATAATGGAAAAGTGTTATACCCTTGAAGCTCAGAGCCTTGAGAATGGGCTATTTTGTATAATTCAGGCTATAGGCAACATTCTTAACTTGTATCAAAAGCAAGAAAATACAAAGGTTAAAGTCAAAGAAAAAGATCCAATATGGAGTCAGATTTATTCTTCACTATTACAGAAGAATGAAGAATGTAAACACAAATATGATCACCTCACCACCTTTCTTCAAGTACTTCAATGATTTCCTGTATTCTTTAGGAAAATATCAAGCTTCATGAAATTTATGCAGGAGTGTCTCTGATCTGATTATTCCACAATTGCCTATTTTACTCTCTTTTTTTTATTACTCAATGGATTTTATTACATTTATAGTTGTACAACAATCACCACAACCAAATTTTATAGCATTTCCATCCCAAACCCCAGTGCATCCCCCACCCCAGCATTTGAAATGTTTTACTTCTAATGCAGAAAATAATTCCTCAATGAAATATATGTACATGTATACACATACTTCTGTGTACTAAAAACATTGTTTCCAGCTAAACACCAGCCTGACCTTATTATTCATGGTTGATGTCATTCTCATTATTTGGCACCATGTTGTTCTGGTTGTTGTAGCTTTGTTTTTGTTTGTTTGTTTGTTTGTTTCATTTAATTTTTATGGCCACGCCTGCAGCATATGGAAGTTCCCAGACAGAGATCAAATCGGAGCTGCAGCTGAGGCCTATGCCCCAGCCATAGCAATACCAAATCTAAGCCACATCCGCAATCTACACCACAGTTTGTTGCAATGCCAGATCCTTAATCCACTGACCAAGGCCAGGGATAGGACCTGCATCCTCACAGAGACAATGTCAGTTCCTTAATGTGCTGAGCCACAATGGGAACTCAATGTAGTATGTTGTAAATATAACCTTGTGTTAGGTGAAATAACACAGACAAAGATAAATATTGTATGGTCTCATTTATTTATTTATTTATTTATTTATTTATTAAACAATGATTTTATTGTTTGAGTACAACCAACAAGTTTATGCATCCAGGGCAGAGGCTATGGATGACTCGTATTTCTAATTTGGGGCAAGGACTCGTTCGGTCTTATAATATCAAGCCAAGAGGTGAATACTGCTCTCAATCAGAATCAGATGGAATTTAGCATCTTTATCCTTTCTGTTCCTCTCAAGACGCTTTTGAATAGTAACAGCTTTCTCAATTAAATGGTGGAGATCCTCAGGAAGATCAGCAAGTCCTTTGGACTTAAGAATCCTCAAGATTGCCTGTCACAACACCGTGTCAGTCTCTCAGGATCACACCGATCTGTGAGGGGGTCAGGTCCTTCTTGGCCAGTTTGTAGATCTACTCCTTCACATCATCAGAGGTCAGCTTCAGCCAGGTGGGGATGCTGCGGCAATAGGGCAGAGCTGACTGGGACAGGCCTTTCCTGGGAGCATACATGTGACTCATGATGGCGGCAGTCAGGCAGCCTGTATGTTCTCATTTATAAGTAGAATCTAAAACAAAGAGTGGAACTCACAGAAACAGTGGAAAAGTGGTTGCCAGGGGCTAGGGATTGGGGGAAATAGGAAGGGGTTGGTAACAGGATACAAATTTTAAATTTTAATATTACTACTGCTGGAGGATATAATATATAACATGATGGCTATAGTTAATAACATTGTATTTTAAAATTGAAATTGTGCTAAGAGAGTAGAACTCAAAAGTTCTCACCCACACACAGAAAAGATAAATGTGTGAATAGGAGAGATCCTTTTAAAAGGTATACATATATCAAATAATTACATTTTTTACTTTAAATATCTTTTTTCAGCTTTTTTTTTTAACTAAGGTATAGTTGATCATTATGATCAAGTTGGTTTTATCTGGGGATATAACATTTTAAAAGCTATCAATGTAACATACTATAATAATAGACTATAAAATAAAATACATGTCATCATCTTAATATACCCCCCAAAAAAATACATTTGCAAAGTCAAACATATATTCGTTCTAAGTACTCTCAGCAAACTAAAGATTGAAAGGTACACACTCAATCTGATAAAAGTTATTTCTGAAAAGTTTCCGTATAATATTAAAGCAAGGATATAAAGGCCAGGATATCTACTCCTACCACTTCTATTCAGCATTTAATTGGAAGTCTTAGCCATTACAGTTGGGCAGCAACAATAAATAAAATATATATGGTTAGGGACAACAGACTTGTAGTTGACAAGGTGGGAGGGAGAGGGAATGGAATGGACTGGGAGTTTGGGGTTAATAAATGCAAACTATTACATTTGGAATGGATAAGCAATGAGGTCCTACTGTATAGTGCAGGGAGCTATATCCAATCTCTTGTGATAGATCATGATGGAAGAAAATATAGAGAAAGAATGTACACATCTCCCCAGCTATATATGAATGTATGTGTGTGTGTATATATATATATATATATATATATATATATATATATATATATATATTACTTTGTTCCACAGCAAAAACTGGCACAATATTGTAAATCAACTATACTTTAATAAAAAAGTAAAGTGAAATAAAATAAAATCTATCCTTCTGCTGTAGGGAAGGTAAAAAAAAAAACAAAATCAAACTACCACTTAAGATTCATCAATAATGCTTAAGAATTTTTTTAATCATATATACAAAAAAGTACAAAACATTATGAAGAAATAATAAAGATGACATCTTGGAGAGAGATACTGTGTTTAGGAACTGGAAAACTCAATCAGTTAAGATGTCAATTCTGTCCTAATTTTTATATAGATTCAATGAAGTCACATTCAAAATTCAATGAAAATAAAATATTGAAAAAATAGTTAAAAGGAAGAACAGAGTTGGCTATCTAAAATACTTGATATCAATGCTTTTTAAAGCTACTGGAATCAAGATAGTGTGGTTTTAGCATAAGGGCCATTATTTAGTAAATGAAACAGGATATAAAATCCATAAATAGACCCACATTTATATAGTCAAGTGAATACAAGGTAATTCAAAGGGGAAATAATAGCGTTTTCAGCAAATCAAAATTTTAAAAATCACATTTATTAAGAAAAAAGATTGCCAATTTTTTACACTGCAAGTCATTTATCTAATCTATTTTCTAGAACAATGTAAATATTGCTTACAATATTTACAATGTGTAAGACTGCTTACATATCTTAAATTTGGTAGGTCAATAAAGTTAGGATGCAATCTTTTTTTGATGCAACAGAAAAATAAGTAAAAATTAAATACTTTAACACAATATTTGGTATTGATGAATCACTAATATCAGCTTCACATATGAAGGACAGCACAAACTGTTTTTTAAAAAAAAGTCTTCAATGTCATAGTATTTGAGATAAAAATATTTTGGATATTAAATGTTTCCTTTTTGCTTAAAATAATATAATACAATCACTGTCAAACTATGACCTTTGTTCATTTTTGGTTGGGATAAAGTGACCACTTAATCCATGACACAAGTTATACGTATCATACTTCTGTCAAACTGAAACTGTCAAACCTTATAAACTTAGGATTATAAGATTTCATGTTTATAATCTGCAATACACACTGACTAAGCAGTCAGTCGCTCACAGTTTTTACGAAAAATATCTACATTTGTCCATCTAGATGTCAGAATCTTATACCATTGTTTGTTTTTTAATAAAAAAAAAGAATACGCATATTTATACTGTGAAGTCATTCAGAAAATACTCTTAAAATAAACTGTATAAGGACAGTTTAGCCATTCAACAAAGTCAAGGTCCTTTAGTTCTTCCTCAAGGACTATAAATATTCTCAGCCACATCCTTGGAGCTGTGTTTCAGGTGCTGAAGCACCCACAAGGTGGAAGAAGTCAACATGCTGTCTGCACACATGTAGACCCCAGACTAGCTGGAACCAGAAGGTTGATGACCCTGACTCCCAACCACCTCACCACCAACCAACCAGTCAGGAAAATGTCCATGAGCTAATCACATCCTGCTCCTTCAACATTATAAGACTCCTCATTACTGCCTCCAAGTGGGGGCATAGTCCTTGAGGCACTAGCCTGCTACATTCCCTCTTGGCCTGGAAGTTAAAGCTACTTTTTCTGTTTCCTCCAGCTCTGCCTCCAAGTTTCTATTTGGCATCAGTGTATAGAGGCAGCTTATATTTCAGTAACATGACTGCTCTGGAGACTAACACATCTGTACTGGATTCTGGAACAGAAAGATGATTTTAATGGAAGAACGGGTAAGATTCAAACTAATGGAAATGTTCTGTATTACAATTTCTTTGGTGGTTACATCATTATATACACTGTCAAAACTAATTGAATTGTGCCCTTAAACTTGATGAAACTCTCTACGTCAAACTCTTGATCTATACTTCAATAAAATTGAATAAAAATTTTAAATACTCATTATTTTAAGGATAAGGAATCCTTTGAGACTGAGATTTTTTAAATTTAGTAGTAAAAATCAAATAACAGAGTAATGCTGATTAAGTGATTAGATTATAATTAACTTAAAATATTTTCTAATACTAAAACTAATAATTAAAAAATAGTAATTAATAAAATTAACACTTTTTACCAACAGCTAAGCCAGGCTTATGGAGACATATTTCTTTGCTTATGTTTTATAATCAAAGAGGAACGACATTATTAGGGAAAAAGGCCAAGAATACTATGGATTAGTTTGAAGAGAGAGTATTAATGTGTCTTTATCACAGGCACTGTGATAATATTTCTTTTTTTTTTTTACCATGAAAGAGAAAAAGGGAAAAGGGTTATGTATCAAGGCTGAGAGCACACACATTCTGGCTGAGGGTATGAATATCCTATGCCTATGTTCACTGCCTCCCCAATTCAGCACAAATACATGCATTATGTGTACCAAGGTGTCCACAAGTTAGAGGCCACAAGTTATATTATAGTATAAGAACTTGACCTTGTTTAAGATACCAGTACTAACTAATGGGATGCATATTAAATCATAAATAATTTTCAAAAACATCTTTCTCCAACAAAAGCAGAGAAGACATATGTAAGTGCATTTGCACTGAAGAAAGTATCACAGGGTGACTCAGAAAACACTAATTATGACATACGACCAAAATAAGTTAACTAAAAGGCAAGTTTCACTTTTTTTCCCTTGGATTTTGCTATTTATCAAGAGATGAATAGCTAAATAAGTTGTGGCATAAAGATGTAAGGGAAAAACTAATTCAAAGTCAATAGAAACTCAAAAAACAATGTAAAGCAAGTTACAAATTAGTTGATGATTTCAGGTTTATTTGATGTATATTAAAACATGGGAAAATTGAAATAATAAACTATCTACATGTGGTATATAAATGAGATAAAAATTTAATAAAATGAATGAATGATGAGCTTAAAATTTAAGTAAAGTATCAATTCCAGTGAGCAAGTGAAGCAAACATAGGGAAGAGCTTCCCTGAAAAATTCAGATTCTATTCTTTTTTGTTTGTTTGTTTGTTTGTTTGTTTGTTTTGGTCTACTTTCTATTTGTCTGTAGGATGGTTTCATCAAAGGCTAAAGGTGGAAATCTGCATATTTATTTTTAATCTTCAAATTTATGTAGTTCTTTAATTAACGATATTGTTCGTAGGTTATAAATAGAAAAGTCACCAATTCAATGTGTCTTTATATTGTTTATCTTTATTATTTTAAAAATTATATCTGTGTTAGCTACTGAGAATTAAGTTCTGACTTAGCTGAGTTTTCTTTCTTTTTTCCTTTCCCTCTCTCTCCGCCTCCCTCCACCTCACTCTCCCTGTCTCTGCAATAACGCACTGCATTTTATGGAAGAGCAATTTCAAATCAAAACCACTATGAGGTACCACCTCACACTGGTCAGAATGGCCATCATTAACAAGTCAACAAATAACAAATGCCAGAGAGGGTGTAAAGAAAAGGGTACCCTCCTGCACTGTTGATGGGAATGTAAATTGGTACAACCACTATGGAAAGCAGTATGGAGGTACCTCAGAAAATTAAATATAGAACTACCATATGGCCCAGCAATCCACTTTTGGGCATATATCTGGACAAAACTTTCCTTTAAAAAGATATATGCACCCCTATGTTCATTGCAGCACTATTCACAATAGCATGACATGGAAACAACCTAAATGTCCAATGACAGATGAATGGATTAAGAAGATGTGGTATATATGCATAATGGAATACTACTCAGCCATGAAAAAAATAAATAACATTTGCAGCACCATGGATGGAACTAAAGACCCTCATACTAAGTGAAGTAAATCAGAAAAAGAAAGACAAATACCATATATCACTTATATCTGGAATCAAATGTATGGCACAAATGAACCTTTCTACAGAAAAGAAACTCACGGACTTGGAGGACAGATTTATGGTTGTCGAGTGGGGGGGGAGTGGGATGGACTGGGAGTTTGGGGTTAATAGATGCAAACTATTGTATTTGGAGCAGATAAGCAATGATATCCTACTGTATAACACAGGGAACTATATCTAGACAACTTGTGATGGAACATGAGGGAGGATAATGTGAGAAAAAGACATACATATATATATATGTATGACTGGGTCACTTTGCTGTACAGTAGAAATTTACAGAACACTGAAAATCAGCTCTAATGGAAAAAATTAAAATCATAAAAAATAAAATAAAACATTTAAAAAAATTGCAACCTCTTGCAGGAGGCAAATCCCTTTTATCTAGTTTCCAGTAAACTATAGCTTGTATATATTCCTTCTAGCCATCAATTAAACTACCCAGGATAAGAATGTTTTCTTCTACTTTTTCTCATTAGTATTTTTGCTATATTTCTGATAGAGAGGTTTGTAAAGCCCTTTCTTTTCTTGTCACCTTCTTCCATTTCAAAGGGTACAGGGTAGCTAGAATAAGATAACAAAATTTATAATAAAAAATAAATGCAGAGACAACAGGAAACCAAATAAATAATTTCTAGGACAGGAAAGGATACAACATTCAACTTTTGTCAAAGCAAAACAACAAATATTATGAAACACAAGTCCTCTGTATGACAATGACATTGGAATTCATTCTAATTAGAGTTCTCATGGGGCAATGATTTTGGAGTTAAGAGTTCTGCTGGAGGGCTTTAGTCAGTCCTTAGGATGGTTCCAGAGAACAATTGCCCATTTAATACCGATGCTACTGGCAGGAAGAATTCACCATAAAGCCCAAAGAACTGATCTGAAACTTCCCAGTTACTCTCCAGCAAAGAAAATAGAGGTCTTTTCTGTTTCCTGTTTAAGGTTGGAGGTGAACCTTGAAAATAAAGTGGAAAGTTGCTGGAGTCTTGTTTTCCCTCAACACTTTTCCCCAGAACCAGTTCTAGATCTGAATGTAAGGACTGATAGAGAAAATTCAGTTAAAAGTTGAAGGACATATTTGGTTTTGATTGTTCTTGATCAATGTGTTTTTAATCTGACTTGTTCTATTAAATAATTTGAAACATCAGTCAAACTCAGAAAAAGAAATTCACCATGCTAGCTTTGATTCAGATGTTTAAATCACAAGAATAAAAATTCCAAGATATTTTCATGTTTCAATATATTATGATTTTTTCTAGGTCCTTAGAAATTCTTATTTCTTTTTGCTATATCCACTCGTAATTCTCTGCAGCATGTCTCTTTGCTAGGATCAATTAATGGATTGAGAACAGTATTTCAGCGATTGACTACAGAGCTCTTTGTGTGCAAAACAAAGAAATTCAGAACACCTTTAAAAGCAAGGATTTTTCTCAGCGTCTTAGGACCCACAAATAACCTTGAGGACCAGGGAGTTTAGTTTGTCCTAGAATGGCTTTTGAATTGCTGAAACTACAAAATAAAAACAAAAGTGAGTAAACATTGCCACCCAGTGTTCAATTCGAGGTACTGTATAGATTATACCAGCTATCAGGGATTTTTCTTTGTGTTTTTTCACCACGTTCAAGGTTAAGTTTTTAATCATTTATATCCTGAAAAACCCTGTTCCCTTATTCTGAAAACCTACTTTAAGGCAGTCAATTTGTCTATTTCAGTCAAACATTCTTTTCAACATTTCAGTTGGCCCTGTCTCTCAGAATAGCGAGAACACGTGCAATGTTCTATTCAGAATTCTCAGTTTTTTATAGAACAATGGATAAAAAATTATGTATGTGTATGTATCAGTGTGCATTTCCCCTAAAATAATGTGCTATATTTTTTCATCTAGAAATATAAATAACTACATGTTTATTTTTAGATGACCATTATTTTTAGTTTCCATTATTCAGTATGCATCTATACGAAAGAATTTTAAAAGTAAACTAAGATGCATCAATGTTTATGTTCTATGATAAAGGTAAACACACACATGCCCAATGGCAATTTCAAACAAACAACACATTTCAGATTCTGAAATGTTAACCCTAGTTACTGACCTCATAATAAACTCAGACATGTAAAGAAATTATACCAAAAGTTACATTACTTGTGATGATCATTTAGATTCTTTTGCCTGAAATAATATTCTAATTTTAAGGCTATATTGTAGGTATCTATAAAAGGAAAATATGAGTGAAGCAGACTTGGAAAGAGATCACTGAATTTTGAAATATTTATTAGAAAGGAATATGGAGAAAGACATGAGAGAAAACATGTCCTTAGGAGAAAAAGACTGGTGCAATGGGGAAAGGAAAAACTATTTCTGAAATTAAAAATTGCCTAAATTCCAAATGGTGATGTATCTCTTCATTTTCTTCTTTTTAAACCATTTAAATCTCAGTATGTTTCAATACCATATCTCTCTTCATGCTCTATTTTCTTAAGAATAGTTGAGAAAAAGTTAAAAGCACACACACCCCCCAAAAAACCCCTCCAACTTCTTTTTATTTATAGACACATTCAAAGACACTTTTTTTGTGTGAATAAATTCCTCACTTTATTACCATCATGTCATGTTAAATTGCTTATTTAAATTAAATGACATACTTTCAGTTCTTTTGCATTGTGACTAAATATTGTTTATTGATAAGATTCATATTATTTTCCCTGCCTGTGAGAACTTGAATTGGAAAGGCTACATATTTCAAAGTCTGAGAACTTATTTTTGGTCCAAAGTAGCCAGATAGTTCATATCCAATGAACAATTGCATAATCCAGAAATTTAAAAAAATCTTTAAATTACATTTTGAAAAATGAATAGCAATTATATGATGGTACACAGATACATTTATCATTAAAATTTTTTGTGAGAAGGAAAACAACATAACCTTAATGTCCAAGATTACCATTAAAATTTCATTTTTAATGAAAATTGCAGAAATTGTACATTTGTGTATGGTTCATAAAATGTTCCACACCTGTTCAGAAGTAAGTCTGTAAAATACAGTTCAAGAATTTCGTTCTCAACTCCTGGCAGCAGGAACTTTCCAAAGTCTCCACAGCCCAGCCAACTCAAAACACAGGGACTCTGGGCTCTGGAGAAGAATGCCTCAAAGAGACTTTTTAAAGTAAATGGTACTTTTGTAATAGAAGTATTATAATCAGTTAGGAGAGAAAAGCCCAAGGACTTAAACTGAGATAGAGCTAGTACCTATTTATTGAACAAGATGAAGAAAAGGAATAGTTGGGAGTGAAGAGAACTCTGTGAGATAAATGAGGAAAACCAAGTTGAGCGGAAAGTAAACTAGGAAAAGAAATAGTGTTAGTAATGCTATTTAAAACAAAGATCATTGACATTCATATTTTCACTATTTAGAATGTATCAGTCAGAAAGAAAAATCTTTTGTGTTGTCACTAGGGAGGAGGAAAATGAATAGGCAATATATTGAGCAGAGAACAACCACTATAAATATTTGGCCAAAAAAGCTTGGAAAATAAAAATACTTTTGATGAGTTCCCATGGTGGCTCAATGGTAAAAAAACCCAACTAGTATCCATGGGGACAGTGGTTTGATCCCTGGCCTTGCACAATGGGTTAAGGATCTGGTGCTGCCATGAACTGTGGTTTAGATCACAGACATGGGTCAGATCTGGTGTTGCTGTGGCTGTGATGTAGGCTGGTGGCTGCATCTCCAATCTGACCCCTAGCCTGGGAACTTCGATATACCATGGGTATGGCCCTAAAAAAAAAGAAAAAACACTCTTGAGCAGTACTCTTCTCAATACTAGAGAGTTAAGGTTTTAAGAACAGCTGCTCTATCTTGCTTTTAGTCCAAATAAATGATATTTTTGAGTTCTTAATAAAAGAGAGATGTCATGGTATTTTAACTTTTCCTATATGTTATATTCTTTATTGGTTATAAATTAATCACTTTATAAGTAATAGCTTATAAAACTACAATTACCTCATATATGTGAAAGGTCAATGTAGGGAGAAATTTAGTCTTTTCCTCAGAATTTCACTTCAGTTTTATCATCTCAAAATAATGGAAAAAGTGAAAAAAATTTATTTACGTGATTTGAAAACAAATTTATGCAGGGGAGGCTAAAACTATCAGTTCAAATAAAGTTTTCAATTTCATAAATTTCACCTGGATATGTTTATATTCCCATTGCTTCAGGAAGAATTACCAACAATAAATGTAGAGGATATATTCTTATATAATCACCCAAATTTAAAAAAAAAAATCCAATTTGATAAATATTTCCTTAGATTCTTCAAAAATGAAAGTAGATATTGATTGCCTATGCTTTATCATTAAAAGAAAAACTAGTTCATAGTAAGTATAAACAAACCTATGTCTTTTGATGGGATTTCCAAAATTAAGACACTTTAAGACATTTATCATCCAGAGCTTTTGTATTTGCAAAGTAAATATACAGATAGATATGCATATATAAACATAAGGATTTTTATTTTTTACTACATTTTGTAATTAAAAAAAAATTCAGGTTTGTGAGGAGACAACATTCTTTATGAGCTCAAATGATAAAGAACCAACAATTATAGAATTTTCTATTGAATTCCACCTCCAGAGAAATGTTCCTCACCTTCTCTTATCAGATATTGGGCCCAAAATTATTATACTCCAAGTCTGCATCTTAATGGGGAGGGGGGGTAACTCACCTAAGAAGCTAACCTAAAAATGAGTTACCTAGAATGAAATTCCCAAAATGATTCCCACAGCCAATGGAGTTCATATCCCCACAAAGCAAGAAGCCCTTGAGGTTATAATGAGTCTTTTGGTTGTTTACCCATCTAGAGACATGTCAGACTCATCACTTGGGGGTTGAAAATTAATTATAAATGACATTTGCCGCAGAATTGAAAGTGAAAAGCAGGACGGTATTATGGTGCTGAGACAGTGATTTATTTTGTGTCATAGAAATTTACCTCTCCATCTTTTTATGGTATAAGCTAAATACCTTTTATTGAAGAATGTAAATGGATGTCACTCTCTACACTTAATGCTAAAAGAGTGAAAAGACCTCAAAGTTGGTTCTTTCCCTTTCCTCCTTTTGTCCTTCTTCTTGCACATTAAAATGGAAAACAAGAGGGCTTGATGTATTTTGGAGTGTATCTCAGAGAACAGCTGGAGGCTCCTCAGAAAAACTCAAAAAGTGCAGTAAGGTAATTTTAAAAAATTTGACCCATTGCTTTTGTATTTTATGAAGTGTGAAACAATGAAATCAGTGAGAAGGATAAGATTCTTCTTCCTAAAACTTAGCCTTTTAAATTTGAGGTTTACAAAATAAGATTTAATTTACTTATTTTCCATTATGAATGCTCAAAATTTTTAAAAATCCAATATATGTCTTTTAATATATCTAAACTACATCATACTATTATACCTATCAGACAAACACAGATTTCCTTGTGATGGGAGGAGAAGGCCATAGTACTTTAACCTTTAGATAGGTTTTTACACTGGTTCATTTGTCTCCTTCCAGGTGTGGGTGCTCTCTCTCCAAGTGGTTTTGTGGTGACTGAATGTAGTACAAGGTTTTCAGAGTCTTTGACAATATATTCAACCTTGTAATGTTAGCTGGGGAGAGATATATGTGCCTCTGTAGCAAAAACAGTTATTAACTTTATATTTCATGAAACCTGATATGTTAGTTCTGGATGTGATTAGCACATAAGTTACCTCAACCCATATGTTTGAAATTTTTCATATTTGTAAATTATACAAACACTGGTCTTTGATGTGACAATGCATGGATCCCTAGGAGACATACTTTTAAGAGGTACATGTGATTTTCAGACACTAAGTGAAACTCCAAATCCATATTGATTAATATTGTTTACTACTTTCTTTTCTGAACATTACTATTCCTACAGCTTTAAAGTTTTGTAGTATATCAAATAATTGAGACAAAATATCTTCAGATTATTTAAGAAATTCAATGACCAAGTCTCTCAGAACTATAAATTCCTTACAACTCTCTCTTATGCTCTTGAATAATTTAAAAACGTAGAACACGTGAAATAATTTGTGTATTACTACAAACACAAATACTTAATACTCTACTAGGAGTATTGTCAGAATTTTATTTAAAAGAGAAACTAATATCAAATTATAGAAGAATACATGGAAAAAAATTTTCACATCTTTATCTTTGTTTAAAGAGCTTAATATTGGGCTTGTTAAATGATTAAAGTGTATTTTCCAACCCAGGACATGGAATATCTTTCCATTTCTTTACATCTTCTTTAATTTCCTTGATTAATATTTTCTAGTTCTCATCATATAAGTCCTTTACCTCCTTGGTCAGGTGTATTCCCAGGTATTTCATATTTGGGGGTACAATTTTAAAAGGTATTGTATTTTTGTATTCCTTTTCTAATATTTCATTGTTAGTATACAGAAATGTGACTAATTTCTGAATGTTAATCTTATATCCTGCTACTTTGCTGAATTTGTGGATCAATATAAGTAGTTTTTGGGTTGAGTCTTTAGGGTTTTCTATATGTAGTATCATGTCATCTGCATATAGTGACAGTTTTACATCTTTTCTCCCTATTTAGATGCCTTTTATTTCTTTTGTTTGTCTGATGGCTGTGGCTAGGACTTCCAATACTATGTTGAATAACAGCGGTGAGAGTGGGCAACCTTGTCTTCTTCTAGATTTTAGTGGGAAGGCTTTCAGCTTTTTTCCATTGAATATTATATTTGCTGTGGGTGTGTGGAAAATGGCCTTTATTATGTTAATGTATGTTCCCTCTTTACCCCCTTTGGTAAAAGTTTTCATCATGCATGGATGTTGGACTTTGTCAAATCCTTCTTCTGCATCTATTGAGAGGATCATGTAGTTTTTTTAGTTTTCTTTTGTTAATGTGGGGTATAACTTGATTGATTTGGTGTCATAGAATATCTTTGGGACTGTTCCTTCTTCTTCAGACTTTTCAAAATGTTTAAGGAAGATGGGTATAAATTCATCTTTGTATGTTTGGTAGAATTCACTTGTGAAGCCATCTGGTCCTGGATTTTATTTGTAGGGAGTGTTTTTATGACATTTTAATTTCATTTCCAGTGATCTGTCTGTTCAGTTGATTTATTTCTTCTTGATTTAGTTTTGGCAGTTTTTAAGTCTCTAGAAAGATGTCCATTCTTCTAGGTTGTCAAATTTGTTGGCATACAATTATTGATAGTATTCCCTCATGGTTTTTTGTATTTCTCTAGTACCCCTTGTGACTTCTCCTTTTCCATTTCTTACTTTGTTTATTTGGTTTTTTTTTTCCTCTCCTCTTCTTTTTTATTTTTTATAGTTAATTTAATTTAATTTATTTTTTAATGGATACATGTTTTTATTTTATATATATATGTTTATTTTTTATTAATCAGTGAATTTATTTCATTTATAGTTGTTCAATGATCTTCAAATTCCAATTTTATAGGATTTCCATCCCAAACCCCCAGTGTATCCCCCCATCCCCCAAACTGTCCTCTTTGGAAACCATAAGTTTTTCAAAGTCTGTGAGTCAGTAGCCGTTCTGAAAAAAGTTCACTTCGTCCTTTTTTCAGATTCCACATGTCAGTGATAGCATTTGATGTTGGTGTCTCATTGTCTGACTGACTTCACTTAGGATGATAATTTCTAGGTCCATCTATGTTGCTAAATATGCTTGTATTTCATTCTTTTTAATGGCTGAGTAATTTTCCATTGTGTGTATGTACCACATCTTCTTGATTCACTCCTTTGTCGATGGACATTTAGGTTGTTTCCATGTCTTGGCTATTGCAAAGAGTGCTGCAATGAACACTGGAGTACATGTGACTTTGCCAGTCATGGTTGTCTCTGGATAGATGCCGAGGAGTGGGACTGCTGGAGCAAATGGGAGTTCTATTTTTAGTTTTCTGAGGAATCTCCATACTGTTTTCCACAGTGGTTGTACCAATTTACAATCCCACCAACAGTGTAATAGGGCCCCATTTTCTCCACACCCACTCCAGCACTTATTGTTTGTAGACTTTTTGATGATGGCCAGCCTGGCTGGTGTAAGGTGGTAACTCATAGTGGTTTTGAGTTACATTTCTCTAATAATGAATGATGTTGAACATCTTTTCATGTATTTTTTGGCCATCTGTATGTCTTCTTTGAAGAATTGTCTGTTTAGATCTTCTGCCAATTTTCTGATGGGGTTATTTGTTTTTTTGGTATTGAGTGGTACAAGGTATTTATAAATTTTGGAGATTAATCCCTTGTCAGTTGATTCATTTGTAAAGATTTTCTCCCATTCTGTGTGTTGTCTTTTCATTTTGTTTAGGGTTTCCTTTGCTGTGCAGAAACTTTTAAGTTATTTAAGTCCCATTTGTTTATATTTGTTTTTACTGTCATGACTCTAAGAGGTGGATCTGAGAAGATGTTGCTGCCATTTATATTGGAGTTTTTGGCCTATGTTTTCCTCTAAGAGTTTTATAGTGTCTGGTCTTATATCTAGGTCTCTAATCCACTTAGAGTTTATTTTTGTGTATGGTGTTAGGGAGTGTTCTAATTTCATTCTTTTCCATGTGGCTGTCCAGTTTTCCCAGCACCACTTATTGAACAGGCTGTCTTTTCTCCATTGTATATTCTTGCCTCCTCTGTCATAGATAAGTTGGTTGTAGCTGCATGAGTTTAGTTCTGGGCTTTCTATCCTGTTCCACTGATCTATATTTCTGTCTTTGTGCTAGTACAGTACAGTTTTGATGACTGTTACTTTGTAGTATAGTCTGAAGTCAGGAAGCCAGATTCCTCCAGCTGCATTTTTCTTTTTCAGGATGTCTTTGGCTATTCTGGGTCTTCTGTGCTTCCAAACAAACTTTAAAATATTTTGTTCACGTTCTGTGAAAAATATCCTTGGTAATTTGATAGGGATTGTATTGGATCTATAGATTGCCTTAGGTAGTATAGTCATTCTGCTAATATTGATTCTTCCTATTCAGGAGCATGATATGTCTTTCCATGTATTTGTGTCATCTTGGATTTCTTTCATCAGTGTCTTATAGTTTTCAGAGTATAGGTCTTTTGTCTTTTTAGGTAGGTTTACTCAGAGGTATTTCATTCTTTTGGAAGAGATGATAAATGGGATTGTGTCCCTAATTTCTCTTTCTGATCTTTTGTTGTTAGTATATAGAAATGCCATTGATTTCTGTGTATTAATTTTGTATCCTGTGACTTTGCCAAAAATCATTGATGAGCTCTAACGGTTTTCTGGTAGAATTTTTAGGATTCTCAAATTATAATATCATGTCATCTGAAAATAGTGATAGTTATGCTTCTTCCTTTCCAATTTGGATTCTTTTATTTCCTTTACTTCTCTGATTGCTGTAGCTAGGACTTCCAAAACTATGTTGAATAGTAGTGGTCAGAGCAGACATCCTTGTCTTGTTCCTGATCTCAGTGGGAATTCTTTCAGCTTTTCACCATTGAGAATGATGTTAGCTTGAAGTTTGTCATATATGGCCATTATTATGTTGAGGTAGAGTCCCTCTATGCCCACTTTCTGAAGGGTTTTGATCAGAAATGGTGTTGCATTTTGTAAAGGCTCTTTCTGCATCTGTTGAGAGGATTTTATGGTTTTAATTCTTCGGTTTGTTAATGTGGTGTATTACAATGATGTGTGGTATTTAAGATTCCTACATTCCTGGGATAAACCCCACTTGATCACGATGTACAATCCTTTTAATGTATTGTTGGATGCGGTTTACTAGTATTTTGTTGAGGATTTTTGCGTCTTTGTTCATCAGTGAAATTGGCCTGTAGTTTTCTTTTTTTGTGGTATATTTGTCTGGTTTTGGTACCAGGGTGATGGTGGACCCATAGAATGAGTTTGGGAGTGTCCCTTCCTCTGCAATTTCATGGAATAGTTTCATAAGGATAGGTGTTAGCTCTCATATAAATGTTTGATAGAATTCACCTGTGAAGCCATCTGGTCCTGGACTTTTGTTTGTTGGAAGTTTTTTAATCACAGTTTCATTTCAGTACTTGTAATTGGTATAGTTATTGTTTCTATTTCATCTTGGTTTAGTCTTTGAAGATTGTACTTTTCTAAGAATTTGTCCATTTCTTCTAGGTTTTCCATTTTTTTGGCATATAGTTGCATAGACTGGTCTCTTGTGATTCTTTGCATTTCTGTGATGTCCATTGTAACTTCTCCCTTTAAATTTCATTTCACTGATTTGAGTCCTCTCTCTTTTTTTCTTGAGAAGTCTGGCTACAAGTTTATCAATTTTGTTGATCTTTTCCAAGAAGCAGCTTTTCATTTCATTGATCTTTTCTAAGGTTTTCTTCATTTCTATTTCATTGATTTCTGCTTTGATCATCATGATTTCTTTCCTTCTACTAACTTTAGGTCTTGTCTGTTCTTCTCTCTCTAGCTGCTTTAGAGGTGAACTTAGCTGGTTTATTTGAGCTTTTTCTTCTTTCTTGAGGTGGGCTTGTTTTGCTATAAACTTTCCTCTTAGAAAGGCTTTTGTGGCATCTCATAGGTTTTGGAGTGTCATATCTTTGTTGCCATTTGCTTCTAGGTATTTTTAATTTCCTCGTTGATTTCTTCAGTGATCCATTGGTTGTTTAGTAGCATGTTGTTGAGTCTGCATGTGTTTGTGTTTTTTGCAGATTTTTCTGGTTGTGGATTTCCAGTTGTATCGCACTGAGGTCAGAAAACATGCTTGATATGATTTTAGTTTTCTTAACGTTACCAAGGTTTGATTTGTAGTCCAGGATGTGATCAATCTTAGAGAATGTTCCATGTACACCTGAGAAGAATGTGTATTCTGTTTCTTTTGGATGGAAAGTCCTATAAATATCTATTAAGTCCATCTGGTCTAATGCTTCATTCAGGGCCTGTGTTTCCTTATTGATTTTCTTTCTGGATGATTTGTCCTTTGCTATAAGTTGGGTGTTAAAGTCCCCCACTATTATTGTGTTATTGTCCTTTTAAGGTTGTTAGCAGTTGCCTTATATATTGTGGTGAACCTATGTTGGGTGTGTAGATATTTAAAATTGTTATATAGTCTTCTTGGAGTGATACTTTGATCATTAGGTAGTGACCTTACTTGTCCCTTAAAAATTTCTTCATTTTAAAGTCTATTTTGTCTGTTATGAGTATTGCTACTTCAGCTTTCTTTTTTTTTGTCTTTTGTCTTTTGTTGTTGTTGCTATTTCTTGGGCCGCTCCCACAGCATATGGAGGTTCCCAGGCTAGGGGTTGAATCAGAGCTGTAGCCACCGGCCTACGCCAGAGCCACAGCAACGCAGGACCTGAGCCGCGTCTGCAACCTACACCACAGCTCACGGCAACACCGGATCGTTAACCTACTGAGCAAGGGCAGGGACTGAACCCGCAACCTCATGGTTCCTAGTTGGATTTGTTAACCACTGCGCCACGACGGGAACTCCTCAGCTTTCTTTTGATTCCTGTTTGCGTGGAATATTTTCTTCCATCCTCTCACTTTTAATTTGTATGTGTCCCAAGAAGTGAAGTGGGTCTCTTGAAGACAGCATATATATGGATCTTGTTTTTGTATCCATTCAGCCCGTCTAAGTTTTTGGTGAGGAATTTAGTCCATTAACATTTAAGGTAATTTTTGAAATGTATGTTCTTATTGCCATTTTATTAATTGTGTTGGATTTGTTTTTGTTGCTCTTTTCTCTTCCCTTCTCTTGTTCTACCCTCTTCTGGTTTGATGACTATCTTTAGTGTTATATTTCAGTTGATTTTTCTTATTTGTTTGTGTATCAATTGTAGATTTTTGGATTGCAGTTATTTTAAAGATTTGATATGAGTATATATATATATGAGTATATATATATATATATGTATATATATGTATATATATTTATACACAAAATTGTTTTTAGTTGTTGGTCTCTTAATTGCAAGTGCATCTCCAGTGTCCTGCCTTTGTACCCTCCTCTTCTCACCATATGTGATTTTGGTGGCATAATTGTGCATGGATAATTTCGTACCTGTAATGTATATATACCTTTCCTGGTGATCCTTGTCCTTTGTGTTATTTTTGTTTTTGCTTGCTGCCTTTTATTTTCTGTCTAGAGAAGTTCTTTTAGCATTTGTTGTAAAGCTGGCTTAGTGTTGCTGAATTCTCTTAGCTTTTGCTTATCTGTGAAGCTTTTGATTTCTCCTTCAAATCTGAATGAGAGCCTTCCTGGGTTAAGTAGTCTTGGTTGGAGGTTTTTTCCTTTCTTCATCTTAAGTATATCATGCCACTCCCTTCTGGCCTGCAGCATTTCTGCTGAAAAATGTGTGGAAATCCTTATTCGGGTCCCCTTGTATGTTATTTGTTTCTTTTCCCTAGCTGCTTGCAATATTTTCTCTGTCTTTAGTTTTGGCACTTTGATTAAAATGTGTCCTGGGGTATTACTCCTTGGGTTTATTTTATATGGTACTCATTGCACTTCCTGGATTTGAGTGAGTGGTTTCTTTCCTATGTTAGGGAAGTTTTCAGCTACTATCTCTTTGAATATTTTGTCCCTTTCTCTCTCTCTTCTCCTTCTTGCACCCCTATAATACAGATGTTGGTGTGTTTAATGTTGTCCCAGAGTTCTCTGAGGTTCTCTTCACTTGTTTTCAATATTTTTTCTCTTTTCTGTTCCACATCCATGATTTCCACTTATCTGTACTCCACCTTGCTTTGTCATTCTTCTGCCTCGTGTATTCTGCTGTTGGCTGCTTCTAATGAGTTTTTTTATTTCAGTTATTGTATTTTGCATCTCTTCTTGCTTAAGTTTTATATCTTGTATCTCTTTGCTCAGTGTTTCCTGTAAGTTATCCATCTTTATCTCCAGTTTATTTCCAATGTCTTTCATCATCTTCTGTATCAATAGTCTAAAGTCTTTTTGCTGGAGGCTGAGAAACTTCTAATCACTTAGCTGTTTTGCTAGGGTTTTTTTTCTTTCTCCCTCATCTGAGATATAGTTCTCTGTCTTTTAATTTTTGTAGGTTTTTGGTGTGGTGACCTTTTTACCAAGGTCTGCCCCCCTTGTGTCTGAAGTTGGTACAGGGGCTTGCTCTAGGCTTCCTGATGGGAGGTAATGATGCCTGCCCACTGGTAGGTTGAGGTGATTCCTATCCGTCTAGTGGGTGGGGCTTTGTGTCTAGGTGAGACTAAAGTTGACTGTGTGCCTGGAGGTCCTTATAGGCAGCTAGTTTACTGATGGGTGGGGCTGTGATACCACCGGGATTGTCATGTGGCCTGGGGCTTCTCACTGCTGATGGGTGGGGCCAGATTTTCCCAAAATAGCCACTTCCAGAGAAAGGCAAGCTGCTGAGTATTCCCAAGAATTTTGCTTCCAATATCCTTTCCCTATAATATGCCACATTTATCCCTTTTTTTTCCCAGGAGGTCCTCTAAGAACTGCAGTCAGGTTTTACCCAGATTCCTATAGAGACTTTGCTTTGCCCTGGTACCCAGTGCATGTGAAACTTTGTGTGTGCCTTTTAAGAATGGCATCTCCATTTCCCCCAGTCCCGTGGAGCTCTTGCACACCAGTCCCACTGGCCTCAATGCCAGATGCTCCAGGGGCTCTTTCTCCCAGTATCAGATCCCCATGCTTGGGAGTTTGATGTGGGTCTCAGAACTCTCACTCCTGTTGTGTTTCTCTGTAATATGGTTTCTTTCCAGTCTGTGGGGCCTTCCACCTGGAAAGTATGGGGTTGCTTATATCATGTAATTGCCCCTCCTACCTCTTGATGTGGCCTCCTCTTTGTCATCTGGAGTAGGATATCTTTTTGAAAGTTTCTGGTCCATTTGGTTGAAGATTGCTCAGCATTTGGTTGTAAATTTTACTGTTTTTAGGAGAGAAGTTGAACTCCAGTCCTTCTATTCTGCCATCTTAGTCCCATCTTTCACCTCTCTCCTCTTCTTGGTGAGTCTAGCGAGAGGTTTGTCAATTTTGTTTACTTTTTAAAAGAACCAGCTCTTGGTTTTATTGATTTTGTCTATTGTTTTTTGAATCTCTCTTCTATTGATTTCCTCTTTGATCTTTATATTTTCCTTCTTATTGCTGACTTTAGGTTTTGTTAGTTCTTTTTCCAATTCATTTAGCTGGTGGTTTAAGTTGCCGATTTGAAATTTTTCTTCTTTTTTGAGGATGACCTGTATTGCTATGAACTTCCCTCTGAGTACTGCTTTTGCAGCATCCCATAGATTTTGAGTTTTTGTGTCTTCATTATCATTTGTCTTGAGGTTTTTTTTTTTTAATTTCCTTCTTGATTTCCTCTTTGACCCATTGTTTTTTTGTTAGCATGTTGTTTAGTCTCCATGTACTAAGTTTTTTCTCCTTTCTTTTCATGTGGTTGTGTTCTAGTTTCATGTGATTATGGTTAGAGAAGATATCTGAAATAATTTCCATACTCTGAAGTATGTTGAGGTTACCTTTGTGCCCCAGTATGTGATCAATTCTTGAGAATGTTCCATGTGCACTTGAGAAGAATGTGTATTCTGATTTTTTTTTTGGATGTAGTGTCCTGAAAATGCCCATTAAGTCTATATTTCCTATTATGTCTTTAAGGATCTCTGTTGCCTTATTGCTTTTCTGTCTAGAGGATCTGTCCATTGATGTGAGTGGGATGTTAAAATCTCCCAATACGATTGTATTCCCATCCATTTCTCCTTTTATGTCTGTTACTATTTGTTGGAGGTATCTGGGTGGTCCTATATTAGGGGCATATATATTGATGATTGTAATATCCTCTCTTTGAATGGATCCTTCAACCATTAGTGTCCTTCTTTTTCTTTCTTTATGGCTTTCGTTTTAAAGTCTATTTTGTCTGCTATGAGTATTGCAATTCCTGCTTTCCCCTCTTGTCCATTGGCATGAAATATCTTTTCCCATCCCTTCACTTTCAATCAATATCTGGGTCTTTTGTAGACAGCAGATTGAACGTTTTTGCCTTTTCATCCAGTCTGCCACTCTCTGTCTTTTGACTGGAGCATAGTGTTTCTATGTTTCTCTTTTCTTCTTTTAGTTGGATAGTTTCCATTTATTTTATGCTTCAGTACTTTTCTTTTCAGTTTTCATGAATGTAAAGTTTGGTTTTGATTTGTGCTGGCCCTGTTTTTTAAGTATGTTAACCCCTTCCTATATCCGCTTGCTTTAGCTTGAAAATCAGATAGGCTCAAACACATCATTAAAGTAAAAAAATAATATATATTTTTTTTCTTCCCTTACTCACATTGTATATTGTGATTTCTTTTTTTTTTTTAACATCATGTTTAGATTTATATGCTGGCTTGTATAATTGACTGCTTTCCAATTATGGTTTCCTCCATCCTAATTCCTCCTTTTTTTTTTTTTTTTAAATTTAGAGAATCCCTATTAGCATTTCTTTTAGAATGGGTTTTGTATTGCTGTACTCTTTTAGCTTTTGTTTGTTGGAGAAATTCTTTATTTCCCCTTCCATTTTAAATGATGTTCTTGCTGGATAGAATATTTTAGTTTGCAGATTTTTTTTCCTTTCAGCACTTTAAATATATCTTGCCACGCCCTTCTGGCCTGTAGTGTTTCTGTAGAGAAATCAGCTGATAGCCTCATTGGGACTCCCTTATAATTAATGCCTTGCTTTTCTCTTGCTGCCTTTAGAATCCTCTCTTTCTCTTTACCTTTTGCCATTTTTATTATAATATGCCTTTGTGGGGGCCTGTTTGGGTTCAACTTGTTTGGGGCCCTCTGTGCTTCCTGTATCTTGCTATCAGTCTCCTTTAGATTTGGAAAGTTTTCAGCCAAAATTTCTTCAAAAATATGTGAAATCACTTTTCCTTTTTCTTCTCCTTCTGGAATTCCTCTTATGCATAGATTGGCCCACTTTATATTATCCCACATGTCTCTTATACTTCTTTCATGTTTTTTCATTTGTTTTTCTGTCTGCCATCCTAATTGGTGATTCCCATTATTCTATCTTTCACATCACTAATTCTTTCCTCTGCGTCATTCATTCTGGTCTTTATTGCCTTTAGCTCAGTTTGTATCACTGCAAATGAATTTTCTAGTTTTTCTTGGCTCCTTCACATGTTTTCTAGTTCCTTTCTGAGGGAATCTGCATTACTGTTCATATCCTTTCTTAATTCCTTCAATATTTTCATTATGTCCCTTTTGAACTCAAAGTCTGTCAGACTTCAGATGTCTGTTTCATTGTTGACTGCTTTGAGTGAATTCTCCTGTTGTTTTAACTGGGAATGGTTTCTGAGTTTCTTCATCTTGCTTGTGTTTTTTTCTTTTTTTTCCTTTGAAGTTGGGGAAGCCAAACTGTAGTCTTGTAGGCTACTTCTATGCAAGAATACCCCTTTGCATTTTTTTGGGGGGGTTACTATTTATTTTTGGTGTGGGAATTTGAATTTTTCCTGTCTCTTTTTTGGTGTGAGCAGGCTGTTATCCCAAGGATGCTCAGTGTGTTTTCAGGGAGAAGGAGACAATGGGTAGGGCCAGCATGCAGTGCCTGCTTGTTGGGCTCTCAACAGACGCAAATACCTCAAGGAGGTTGGCACAGGCTACTCCTATTTGCAGGGCCCTGAAAATGGTAATGAACTCTAAGAAGATCTGCAAGGTGACCAGAGCATTTGGCCGTAGCAGCAGCAGGATTCATGAGTTCCTATGGGTTGAGAGCAACAAACACTTGTGTTCAATTGCAATGCTCTCCTTTGTGGTGATTGGAACCACAGGTGGTGCCTGTTCAGGGACCCTTAGTGGGAGTCAGCCATGCCCATCTCTAGCATCAGTGATAAATGCAGTGGTTTGCCTCTGCCATCTGTTGACCATGCATGACATGATCGATCCATCTCATTTAGACCACATAGGAGTTGCTGCACAGGCTGTTCTTAGTTGCAGAATACAGAGATTTGGCATATGGGTACTGTCTGGAATATTAAGCAGTGGCAGCAGCAGTGCCAGTGTGTTCCCAAGGGTGGGAGAGCATCAACAGGTTGTATTCAGTCACTATGCCCTCTTCTGTGATGTCCTTGAAGGATTGGGCCTGAAAGTGGTGCCTATTCACTGACCCCTAGTTGTAGTGAGCCACTGCCACCTCTGGAGCCAGAGATTACTTTGGTAGTTTTTGTCTGACTCCTGTAAACCATGCAAGAAACACCTTATCCTGCTTATCCCCCATAGGATGTGCTGCACAATGTACTCTTAGTTTCAGATTCCTTGGAAGGGACAGTGATCAAGTGTCTGGGCACTGTCCAGAACATTTGGCAGTGGCAGCTGCAGGTGGGTGTGCTCCTAGGGGAGCGAGAGCAACATCAAGTGGTATTCCATCATTATGTCCTTCTCTGTGATTCCCACTGAGGCGGTTGGGTCTGCAAATGATTTTTATTCAGGTATCTCCAGTGAGGGTGGGCCACACCCACCTCTGGAGTCAGGGATAATTACAGTGGTTTGCTTCCACCACCTGTAGGTCCAGTCTGCCATGGGCTGTTGGAGATGCGCAGTCCATGGCAGGCTAGCAAGCAGCTTCTGGCCATGGGGGGCTGTGCAGGTGACACACGGTCCACAGTGGGCCATTAAGTGGCTTCCCTTGGCCAGAGAAGTCCTGTCTGCCATGGGCCAGCAAGCAGCTTTCTGCAGCCAGAGATGCCCAGTCTGTGGTGGGCTAGCAAGCAGCTTCCAGCAGCCATAGATACCTGGTCTGTGGTGGGCCAGCAAGTAGCTTCCCACGCCTAGAGATGCCCAGTCCATGACTGGCTAGCAAGCGGCTTCTGGCCATGGGGTGGCTGTGCCAGGGATGATCTGCCCTCTGTGAGCTGGTGCGCACATGCACATGTTTTGGCACAAGCAATTTCCTGTGGCAGCCTGCCCTTCCTCCTCTCATCCTCCCCAACATTGGTGCCTTGCTTCTCCTATAGATTCAGACCTCCCGGGTTCCCTCTGCCATGGCTTTCCACTCCCCAGCCCTTAGCATACCATTCCCCCACCTGTGGTGCACTGCTCCTTAGCCCCTTAGGCTGTGTCCACACTGCCAACCCCAGCCCTCTCTTGGGGACTGACCTCCAGAGCCTAAGTCTCAGCACCTGAGCATCTCAGGCTGTGGTGTCTGTGCCGGTGGTTCAAATAATCTGTGTGGCTCTCACTCTTCTTTTCCATTCTCAGACCTGCTACCACACTTTTCTCAGCGACTTTGACTTCCCTCCAACTCAGCTCATCTTTCCATTTGTTGGATGGCTTCCCAGGGTGTGGGTTTCTGTTCTCCTTCACAGTTCCCTCTCTGGAATGCTAGTGAAGTCCTGATTCCTTTTCTCTCTCTCTCTTACTTTTTTCTTTTGTTCTACCCAGTTATGTCAAGAATTTCTTGCCCTTTTTGAAGGTTTAAATTCTTCTGCTAGCACCCAATTTATGTTCTTTTGCAAGGAGTTTTACATGTAGGTGTGTTTTCTTGATGTGTTTATGGGAGAGGATGAGCGTGACCTCTTCTGCCATATTGCTCTGCCTTGATGCATGTGTTTTCAACTGGTACGATTTAATATTATGTAATGTAATGCAATGATAATCTTTCTAAACCACCTTTAAGTCTCTCTCTCTGTCTTTTTTTTTTTTGCTTTTTAGGGCCACACCCACAGCATATGGAGGTTCCCATGCTAGGGGTCCAGTTGGAGCTACAGCTGCTGGTCTATACCACAGCCAAAGCAATGCCAGATCCAAGCCATATCTGAAATCTACACCAAAACTCACAGCAACACTGGATCCTTAACCCACTGAGCAAGGCCAGGAATTGAACACACAACGTCATGGTTTCTAGTCAGATTTATTTCCACTGCCCCACAATGGGAACTCCATAAACCAACTCTAAGTCTTTTAGTTCTAACCATTCTAACAAATAGCTATGCAACCTGCACAAAATAAGCTAGATAATCATGAGATCTGCAGTTATTACATGGGGGTAAAATTGTTGTTACTTTACTTTCTAAATTAAAAGATGATATTTAAAATCCAGTATCCTTGGTTGGGAGAGTTAACTCATTGAGTAAAATTCACATTAATGTGTCAACAGCTGATATACCATCTATTCATGAGGACAGAAGATAGAATGCAAGGTTTGTGTGTCTGTCTGTGCATTGAGTTGCATATCTGCAAAGGGGAACCACTGGAGAGGTGGAGCCAGTTTATGGTAATGTGTGAAGCTGATTTTTAGCAGTTCTTACCAACTCACACTTGGTAGTTTGAAATTGGCTATGGTAGGAGTATTATACTGTGGAAATGGGCAAATCATAAACTAAGAGATTTTTTTCCTCCTTTTTTCTATAGAGTTAATTTTTCAACAACCACAATTTGGGGGCTGAGGAGTGACAATGAAAAGAATAAGTTAAAAAAAAAGAAAGACAAAATCAGGATAGTATAATAAAAAAACATGATTTTTATCTCCTTCACTGTTTTAATCAGAACCCTGCATTTCTTTTATATTTCTATCTACAGATTATTTTTAACAATAGAAATCGGTGATAGAAGTCATCTGTTCTAGGCATTAATTTATGCTCTCTCTGTACCTTTGCCTGTGATATGAATTAAAGCAAAGTTCATTTTCCTTTTCTTTCCCTTTCTGCTTTTTAGGCTTACCTGTAAATGAAAGATAATAATTAGCTGAAGAGTGTGGAAGAATAGTGTTACTAGCTTAACTACAAGATATTTAAATCCCTCTATATCCTGAGGTTCCTAAGGGTAGCATTTCATTTTTCCTATAAATGGCTTGCAAAGGATCTGTCACATGTGGATGCTCAGTGAGTATCCATTAACTAATTGAATTCAATGTTAAGTTGTATGACCAATATGGGCATATTCTAAAGATAGTGAACCTTCAAAAAGTTTTAGCCAACATTGTAAATATGTCAAATTTTTAAAAGTGTTAATTTGAATTCTCTAATAGGTATGGAATAAATATATTTGGCACTGATGCATTCTTTTAAAAAAAAGAGGGAGTAAAAAGCATGTTATTTTCATTTACCACTAGGGACAAACAAGTATCTTTGTAGAAGACGTATGTTTTGTGTGTTTAGGAGAGTGTTCTTTCTGCTTATCCATTATAACTATTTTTTATTGAGGAGTGTAGGAAAAAAAACAGTACAAGTCTGGAAGAGTAACAGCAAAGAAACTGTAGAATAAAGAGGAGGTCCTCTTAGTGACAGCCCCATAAAAAATGGAAGGAAAATGAATAATAAAGTGAAATTATGCTGCGAGAATATGTAATTGCTTTTTATGAAATGATAATCCCTTAATAATTCATTCTGAGAGAGTTTCCCCAAAAAATACATAATAGAAAATAGATCCTTATGGAAAAGAGGCAGCTTATCATAAAATCATCCACCAAATATTTTGACTGATTTCTCTATGTCAAATACTGTGCTGAGTACTATGAAAACAAAGATAAATTGGATACAATCTATGACTGAAATATACAGTTTTGACTTTGATGTTCAGGGTCTAGTGAGAAGAGCTAGGCATGTAGAGAAAGAGTTTAACCACAGTGTATGTTATATATATACACATATATTTGTGGGATTACTATATATATATTAATGTGTATGTGTGTATATGTATTATGTATATATTACATATAGTGAAATGTGTTCATTATATATATTATGTATAGTGAAATGTGTTCAGAGAGGTAACACTTGTGTTAGGTCTTGAAGGATGAATAGGAATTGCCCAGAGGTAGATGGAGTGACATAGAACAAGTCATGGAAGTGTAAGGGTACATGCTATCTGTACACTAAGAAATTTGAATGAAGGGAAGAGGTGACATGCAGCTGAGGGGCATTTTTGATACAGAGTGCTCAGGACTTTGAAGGTCCTACTTTAAAAATTTCATTTCTAAGCAGTGGAGCAACCCCATAGGTTTTAGAGGAGAGAAGATGTGTGGCTATAGACATATGATTTGTGTTTTTAACAACTATGACTTATCAGTTCAAATAAAAAATGAAAAGTTTGTGGTTAATAGATGCAAACTATTGCATTTGGAGTGGATAAACAGTGAGATCCTCCTGCACAGCACAGGAAATTATACAGTCATTTGTGGATAAGCATGATGGAGGATAATGTGAGAAAAACAATATGTATGACCAGGTCACTTTGCTGTACTGTAAAAATTGCAGAACACTGTAAATCAACTATAATGGAAAAAATAAAAATCATAAAGTAAAAAAATTCAAAAAGAAGAGGAATGGGGACAGACCCAAGTGACATTTAGCAGGCATAAGAGGCTTTACTAGCAATTGCTTCAGAGATTGGGGTACAGAAGTTATCAAAAATGTATGGGTTTTTTGGAGTTCCTTTTGTGGCTCAGTGTTTAATCAACCTGTCTAGTATTCCTGAGGATGCGAGTTCAGTCCCTGGCCTTGCTCAGTGGGTTAAGGATCTGGGGTTGCCATGAGCTGTGCTGTAGGTCACAGACATGTCTTGGATCCTGCATTGCTGTGGCCCTGGTATACGTGGGTGGCTGCAGCTCCAATTGGACCCCTAGCCTGGGAACCTCCATATGCTACAGGTGGAGCCCTAAAAACACCAAAAAAAAAAAAAAGGTATGGATTTTTGAGCAACTGATAATATGTGGTAAAAATGACCCCCAAATGAGCAAACAAATATGAGGGGTTTTGCTTTGAAAAACCGGACAGCAATGAATCACAGAGATTGAGTGTTGGCAAACGATAAGATGCCTTGGGTTAGTATGGAGCATTTTATATGACTTTGTAATTTAAATCTCTGAATTTTGTCAACCAAAGCCTATCAGATCCTTCACATGTCTAATACAAAATGTACAGATGATAATAACTCCAATTCATATAGGGTTGTTGTAAGAATTAAAAGAGTGGATACACATAAATTTTAACTCAGCCTGGTACTTGTTTGGTGGTTACTATAACTGTTGATTTGTCAGAGTGTTACATGCCAGGCACATTTTAGGACAATTTAAACTTTTTTGGTAATTTTTCTTTAAAACTTATGAAATATTCCCCAAATTGTTATTCAAACTTAGTAGTTTGGGAAAAAAAATAAAGTACTTCTAATATTCCAGTTAAGCTTTTTCTTTTACAAATTTCTTAACCTAAATTTAATAATAGATTCATGAAAGAATTACTGATTTTGTGCTTTATTAGTAATATTATCTAGCTTCTATACTAAAATCTTGTTTTTTAAATATGATTTTACTTCAATTATGGGAGTAAAGTCACCTCTGTTAAAGCTGTCTTGGTCATTAGGTTTAATCACAGATGACATATATGGCTTCCTCATTTCCTGTTACAGGTTGCTGAATCATAAGAATTGTGTTTCAACTCCAGGTTAATCATAATCATGGCATCCTACTGCTTCATTTTACCTTATAACTTATTCTTATATTTCCTTTCTTTAGTATACACATGATTCAGTCTGTCTACCTCTCTGAAATATTTTTTTAATTGAAGAAAGCCTGGTGTTTTCTTGTTGTGCGGCAGGTTAAGAATCAGACACTGTTGCTACAGTGGCTCTGGTCACTGCTATGGTATGGATTCAATCCCTGACCTGGGAAACTTACACAGGCCATGGGTCTGGCCAAAAAAAATAATAAAAATTTAAAAATAGATTAAAGAAGGGCAATACTATTTCTTCCGTAAATTTCAGATGAAGGAACTCTATGCATCTATAGTGATACGCAAAAAGAAAGTCAGAGAAATAGATAAAGGGGAAAACAAATGTGCAAGTTCTGCTTTACACAAGTGTACCAACCATTTCCAATAATGGAATTTTAAAACCACCACTGTACAACTCCCAAAATAATATTTAATTTAAAATATCATTAAAGGATGAGAAAATTATTTATTAAAAGGTCACTGACTTTCAACGTATCTTCCAAGAGATTAATTTTTAATTATATAGAAGAAATTTACTTTTAAAATAGAGAAACATGGAAGACATAATTTTAACAAAGTGTCCATATTTTCACTAATAGTGGCAAAAACTAATAGTATGTGCTTCCTGATGTGAGATATTGGGATACATACAACGGTAAGAATGAAGTATTTTTGCAGGTATTTTTAATTTGAAACTAATTATTAAGAAACAACTGGATAAATAAACAATTTAAGATATGCCATAAGGTAACTAGTTTTAACCTTTCAAGAATATTATGACCTGGAAAACTAGGAGAGACCTAAACCCAGGTCTTAAGAACTTTGCTCAATAAAACTGGCTTTCCCCTCACCAAAAAAAAAAAAAAAAAAAAAAAAAAGAAGAAGAAGAAGAAATAGGACAAACAAAATGAGGCATAGACTGTTTTGGATTAAAAGAGACAAAACAGTGTAATTCTGTGCCTCAGATTTGTTTAACTGAGGGACAGGCAACTATGTTGTCAGTTCTCAAAACTTACTGGTAGTGTTCAGGCTCTTACATTGCATAGCTGATTCATGAGCATTTAATTTATTGTTATGTCTTGACTTTCATATATATAGTATTATTCTTTATTACTCTTACTTTAAAAAGTAGTTTAACCTTTCAAGAACTATAGAATTTAATACCTCATTTAGATTTTTGTACTTAATAAATTTGTATCAATGTCTTATTGTCTAGCCTTTTCTAAGTATATGTGTATTATATAATCTCACTTAATCTTCAAAATGATTTTATAGATTAGAGGCTATTCATTTTCATATTACAGAAAAGTAATTGTGTTACAGACAGGTTTAGTAATCTGCCTCAAGTCACATAGCTTGATAACGAATCTAACAGTTAAACTCCAGAGACCCTCTTCTTAATTACTTAGCTACTAATTAAATTTAACATCAAATCTATTTTTTAAAATTGATACTCCTTCCCTAATATACCTCTAGGGAGGAATCCTGCCCTATGTCAAAGCCAAGGACATAAAAGGGCCATGTTATAGGACTTGGACATAGAGGGACAATTCTATTCATGGCCATTAGTTTTGTTTTCCTCTTAGTTTTCCATGCTTTCTTTACTATTTATCAGTATTTTTTCCAAAAATAAGTGTATTTGCCAATCATTCTTCCTAGGCATTTGCATATTTGAGCAGTATATACATGGTTCCTGACCCACAGAGTTTACAGAGCTTACTAGTTATATAGAGATAGAAGGACTAACAACTGGGGTACTCCCATGTGGCTATAATGAGAAAAGTACAGGAACGTAGCGGAATTACCTAACAGAGTTTGTTAAAATGCCATTTTAGTGAAGTTTTCTGAAAGATACTAATGTTCATGATGAGAGCTGATTGAAAGATGAATGAAGAAAAATAGTCCAGTACAGAAGCAGCATTTGTAGTGTGTGGAGCAAAACAAAATGACCAAGAAAACCTGATGGCAAAATAAAAATCTGAAAGGAGAAGTCATTGAGAGTGGATTGGCTGGTACAAAAGAGGAGGTGGTAGGACTATGTAGGAAGTTGTTGAATATTCTAAGCAGAGAGTGTAATGACCTGGGTAAGATTAGTAGAGGTAATAAGAACTGAGCAGATTATGGATATTGAGAAGGGAGACTTTGTGGGATTTGATCTTGATCAGATGTAGGAAGTGGTAGGTAGAATGAGGGTATTTCTGAGGAAAGAACATTATTCAGTTTTATCTCTCTGGGCTTACATATTTGGCCTGCTTGGTCCAAAGCCAGCTTAGCATGACCTGGGTTTTACATTGGGATTTGAAATTGAGAGTTTATGTTAACAAATTATGCGTATCTTTTTTTCCCATATTCCACTTCTCTCTAGGGATTCTAAATAGTGATGGAGGTTTGTTCTAATGATTGAGCTACCCTTCTTTTCTTCAAAAGAAACAAAACAAAATAAACTAACGTAGTAACATAACTTTATTTTTATTTTTTCTTTCTTTTTTCTTTTTTAATTATTTCCCCAATTTAAAAATTCATAAACTCTTAGATGAGAGTGACTAAATGACTAATTACAATTATTTGCCTTTGAGAGCTGGGAACATAGATTTGAAATAAAGTAAATACTATTGAAGTAAAAGAAGAAAAAATTTCAAATATTGTTGCACTGCTACAGAATTTTATGTTTTAAAACAAAGCACTTATTTCTTTGAATAATGCATTTATTTAATAATGGTAGCCTTTCAACAGTCTTGTGCACAATTAAGTACAGATAGTTGTGAAAAGGGAAATTTTCTTATTACCACACCCACATGAAAGGTAGCAGTGCCAGGAATGCTGCTGGATACAAAAGGCATAGAGGTGACTGGGGCTTCAGTTTCTTGTTCTTATGTGTAAACTCTTCTTCTGAGATGAAAAAAAGGTTGCAGAGAAACCCAACTTAGGACCCTTGTAAAAATTGCATCTTTTCTGGAGTAAGATATGAGTTCTAGAGAATATAATATTTATGGTTCTAAGTTAAGAGAGTATTTTAGATACTTTTTTTTTTCTAAAGAGAACATTGATTATAACCCCTAACATTAGATTTTTGCAAATAAACTACAAGTCACCGTGAACTTTTGTCCTATTATAATTATAATTATAATGTATATATTATAACCATAATGTGTTATATATATTATTGATAATATATGAATATTACAACTATAATATATTACATACCTATACTAGAACCATCTAATACCTTTGACATGGATGAAATGGGCTGTATGGTAATCAGATAACTTGTAGTGTCTTGATACTCTTTATCCTCACAGTATTAAATTATCATCTCAAATATCTGAATAAGTTAAAGCTAAAAGGTCAGAATAAATTTTTAACCTCACCTTCTTAAAATAAGGAAAATACACATTTCTCAGTTTTCAATAAAGATGTTTTATGCTTTCTTCTAGGTCTTTTTATTTAAAAAATTAGTATGAAACTTTTCATCATTGTTTCAAAGCTCAACACATAAAATAAAATTATTATTTCTAAAGAAAAAAATTTTGCAGCTTTTGGTGTTTGTTCTGTTTTGTTTTATTTTTAATACTGAAATCCCTGAAGTTGCATGGCCAAACCCACTGTTTCATTTTCTGGTGCTATAATGACAGAGTAAAGAACAAAAATCCACTCTTAACAGCAAATTTTTAAAATGCATCAAAGCTCCAAAGGGAAAAGCACACTGAAATTATAAGTTCTATTAGGTGCTATCTCACTTGTAAGGCAACATTTATTTTCATGTTTACATTGTCTTATTCCTCACAGGACACTGAAGATTGCTTTAGAATCATCAGGGTCTCAACCACTAAGTCTAGCACCAAGGAAGAATTAACATTAATTTTTAGAGCTGTCCTTCTAGATTTTAAAATTTGACCTTCAAAAGTGGCATGCATTTTCACCACTAGATCTAAAATAGAAATATATGTATATATACATATTGTTTGAAATATTTAATTAACTTCATAAGATTAAACTTTCACAAGTTTCCCTGGAAGAAATACAACCCAAACGATTTAAAATGCAGGTAAACATTAAACTATTTTTGTTTGTTTATGTCTTTTTTTGGGTCCCTTGCCTTTCCCTCTGTCTCTCCCTGAATGTTCCTTTGAGCGCAGTGTTCCACATTAGTGAGACTGAGTATCCACAAGGGATGTAAAGCATGGCATTTGGAAAAGGCTGTCTTTTAGGGTCCCATGAGCACTGACAGCATGATGAAAAGTTAATAGGCCACATGCACTTGCCATTTACAGGTGTATGAGCCTTAATAGTGAATTCATTTCATGGCTGTCACTTGGTGCCCCAGGATACACCCAGTGTCACAACTTGTTTGCTTAAAGTTTTTAACCTCTTCAGAGTCAGAACTTGGAATTTCAACCTATAGAGAGCAAGATTTTTAAATGACAAGGATTTAACAACTAAAACTTGTGAGATATTTCCATAAGGCAGGGACAGAGTCAACAACAACAACAAAACAGGATTATGTATGATAATCCTGGAGAAGTTTAGTGACCTGACAGCTCATGTAGTTCTCCCAAAGATTAGTCCCTGTTGGTGTACACCAATGTTGTCAAACTTGCCTAAACATGAAGATCAATTGTCGTCTTCTGGTTAAATACCGATTCTCAGGGTCCCCTGGAGACTCTAATTTAGTAGCTATGAAGCATGATTCAGGAAACTTATTTATTAACAAGTACCCCAGGTGATCCTATTGATTCAGCAAGTGTGAGTCATACTGATTAGTCAATGCAAGCCATCAACAACAATCTTCTTGCTGCTTGCAGCTTATTCTAGTACACCATGAGAGTTCACTTCCTGAACTTCCTGTCAGGCTTTAGAGAGGATTCTGCTCCCTGCTTATACCTTATCACTGAGGACTTCCACATATACTTGCATGTAAGTTTTCCCTACTCTAACAGAGTCTGCACGTGCAAACCCTGAAATCTGTGGCTATCACCTAAGAAATAGCTCTCTGCTGTCCCAATTCTCACATACCCGTTCCTTCCTTTCATATAAAATATCACATTCGGTGGACTCTATTTATTTAGAGTTGTTTACCTATTCTCCATAGTAGTTAAGTAACAGTGGTTTATTGAAAACAAACACATAGAATTTTTTCCAGTGTGGCTTTTCTCTAAGAGATGACATAAAAGTCCCATCTTCTCCCATTGTGGGTGTTCTGTAATTTGACTTTTTGTTTTCAGCCCCATTAACAGGAAACAGAGCAAGAGCTGTGGATCCCTAAGGATATTTTAAGACTACATATCTCCTTAGAAGAGCTAGTCATATGTCCCTAACAAACTGGAGGTATGTAATTTTGTATCCAGTTAGTGGAATGAGGAGCAAGGAGGATGCTGCCAGCCTGTTCCACTTCTCCTTTCATTTTGATTTATATAGTTTCTCTTTTTCATGCTCGCCATATACACTTATTGTACTAGATTTTCTGAATATGCTCTTAATGTGTTTCATTTTTGGATATTAATTTAAAAAAATAAAATGGTATAGATTACAATAACATTAAGGACATAGAAAGGAAGGTAATTAAAACATCAGGTGTTTGTTTGCTTATTCATTTTTAGAGAGGAAAGCTTTTGAAGATGCACATTTTAATTGTATTTTGTTTTTGTGTGTGTGCTCAAAGCTTAAATTTAGTGTAGTTGTTTAAGAAAATAATGTTGAGCTTTAATCCTCTGAGTACAAAGAGAGATTACATATTCCTTTCATACAGAAAAAAAAAAAAAAAGACACAATCCTCCTAGAACACACTAGCATCTCATTGTCAAAATCCAAAATACACTCCGGAAGAAAGCTGCGTGCACACAATTATAATATTTCTTTTTCTCTTTAGACCTTTAGAAACGCAACCTGGCTTTTATTTCCCTGTTCCAAACTTAGTTTCAGCCATTTATCCATAACATAATATTCAAGGTAACACTTTAATTTTTGGATACTTCATTCAGATAGAGGACATTACAGATCCTTGAAAATATTTTGAAAGTTGTTTGTCTTTTCTCTAAAAACAAACTGGGGTCATATATAATACTGGGGTCTTATACAAATAATACAAACTGGGGTCATATATAAATAAAAGTATTTTTGCAAAGTTCAAGCCTCTGAAAATTCACGAGCCACAGATACTTAGATATAAATTCAATAATTTTTTATTTAGGATGGAAAACTAGAGTAATAATTTTAAAACTTTGTAGAATGCTTGAAAACAAAAGGAAAAATTTTCAGAAATGACAGATGATCAATATGTTCAAGCAGTGTTAGCATACATCTCTTGTTTGCAATTAGCTCTATTTCTCTGTTCCCACAGATAATTGGGAGTGTTCTTCCCACATCCAATGCTTGAAGAAAATAAACCAGTGCTCCTTGACTTCCAGACATATGACCTAGTTTATACCAAAATTTATCCCCTGTACAGTCTGCCCTTCTAAATTGTGTGCTTATTTCCACAAATCCTTTTAACAGAAAAAAAAAAATGTTACAGTATTTTTTGTTTTGCTATAGGTTTCCTGATTGAACAATTTTAACAACAATTTCTTCAGTCAATCTTAACATTAATCAGTTTTGACATTCTGACTGCCCTGTTTTGGGGAAGGTTGATTACTTCATACTCTTTGACCTAGAAGTGATATCTTACTATATTTTTATATATCCATATCCCAGATTTTAAATTTTTTCTTGATGCTGTCTTTATTGTTTTGAGCATCTCAGTAGAAAAAAAAAATAGCATTCTTCAAAATGCTATACATTATGATTTGTGTATTCAGCAAAAATTGGGAGCAGATATGTTAATTAATTCAGGTATTACTGTACACCCTACAATAATTTTTATTTATGCAGTGAAATCTAGATTTGTTTATGAAGGTAATGTGTGTGTGTGTGGGTGTGTACAAATATCTATTTGTTTCAATTATTGCCAGAAGAAATTATCACAAAATTATAGGCTTAAAATAACATAAATGCATTACCTTGCAGTCCTGCAGGTCTAAATTGAGGGTGAAACCAAAGTGGGCAGGGCCATGTTCCTTTGGAAAGTTGGGGGAGAATCCATTTTCTGGCCTTTTCCACACTCTAGAAGCTTCCAGTTTCTCCTTTCCTCATCATTAAAGCAAGTGGAGTTGTAGACCCTTCGCTATTATATTTTCCTCTGACCACAACTGCAAAACGTTCTCCACCTCTAAGGACGCACAAGATTGGATTTGGCCCACTCCACTATTCCTGGATATCTTCCCCATCCCTAGCTCCTTCCTTAATCACAAATGCTAAATTCTTTTGTCATGTAAGGTAACTTATAGGTTTTGTGCAAAAGGAGGTGGACATTTTAGGGTTCATTAACCTACCTACTACAACATGATATTTTATGATATATGACATGCCATATTCATATATATATATAAAATGTACATTACTTTTTATTTTGAAGTATATCATACATTCAAAAGTATATGTATCTACATATTACATAATAATCATTAAATGAAAACACATTTACTCACTACATAGACTAAAAGAATATTTCTGACAGCTTAGAAGCCTCCCTCTCTGATTTGCTCCTCTCCCATATACTTACCCCTAGCATTTTCCATACTTCAAATAGTTATACAGGATTTTGTGTTAATTGCTCTCTAGACATTGATACTGCTCATAAATTTCTTGTGCACCTTGTCTACCTGGACACATGAGAGACAAAAGTTTCCTGTCCCTCCCCAAACTCAATAGGTAGGAAAGACTATGTACTACTGAAAAACGAAATATGACTGGCAATGAAATTTCTTACTTCTCTGTGAAGCAATGTTAAGTTCTCTGCAGTACTCACTCAATTCCCTTTGGTATCCTACTAGGAGAAAGTTGTAGAGCACAAGATCAAGCAGCCTGAATTCATGTCTCGCCATATAGAGAATGCTTTCATTGGCACCGAACTTTGCATTAGTAAAAAATAAGCTTAAATTCTGTAAGGACACAGAGACATTTTTTGCAGTGAAATACCTTGCCCATTTGATTAATATAATTATTTCTTCATTTTATTTAGCATTCTCACAACACTGCAAAAATTCCTAAACAATCGGTTATTTAGTTTCTCTGTTTTTCAAAATAATACAAATGACATAAGATGGTATTTTTTTTTGGTTTGCATCTTTTATTCATTTTTTGAATATTTTTCCATGTAAATATTTGTGTTTTTTATTAATTTTCATCTATGTATAATATTTCATCACATTAATATATCACATTTTAAACTTTCCATTGCAATTAATGGGCATTTGCTTTAGACTAGAGGTTTGCTAGTATGAATGACTTTGTACAGGCATTGTTATAAATATGTCCTGGTACATATGTAACATGTCTAAAATTTCATTAGAATATACAGATAAAAAAAATTGTAGGGTGTACAGAGATACAACATTTTAGAATATTTTTAACCTCATCCAGTTTGTAGTTTCCCCAGTTCGAATGAGAACTGCCATTCCTCCACACCCATGACAATATTTTGTATTAATCATATTTTTTATTGTTCCTAGTTTGGTAGCTCCGATATGTTTTTTAATTATGGTCATCCTAATTTGTATTTCTAATTAGTAATGAGATTGAGCATCCTTTTGAATATTACAGACCACTTGGGATGATTCTTTCTGTTAATTCCAGTCTTTTGTCCATTTTACAAGTGGCTTGTTTGTTTCTTATGGTTTTATTAGAGTTATTTATAGATTTTAAATCACAATCTTTTGTCAAATACATATGCAATAAATAAACTTCCATTTTCTGGCAGTTATTATAATCATTAATGTGTCTTTTCATTTACAGAATGTATTAATTCTAATGTGATGAAATGAATCAGTCTTTTTCAATATACATACCAACTTTTGTCTTATTACAAAAATTGTTGTCTATACCAAGATCATAAGGATATTATTTCATGTTTTCTTTAAAAGCTTTGTCTTTAAATCATCTGTAATGCACTTGCAGATGTTGCATGATATGGAGATCTAATTTCACTTTTTCTCCTTCTTTGTGCCCAAATGCCTTAGCACCATTTACTGAATAGTTTCCATGTATGTGTAAATCTCTTTCTTGTCTCTCTATACCATTGGTTTGTCTTCCTTCACTGTAACATCAACTTAATTTCTCACTTTTCCTTTTCAAGAATGTCTTGTTTTGGCTAATTTTGGTTTTAGCTCTTACATATAAACCATCTTATTGAATTCCACATTATGTCCTATACCTGACATGCAGTGCTGGCTTTCAAAAATTACCCATGTGCAATCCACTGAATACTTCCACTGTGGAGAATACAGTCACATGACCATGCCAACTAGACAGAAATCTAAATGTTGAATCTGGAAAGAAGAGGAAAAGATTTATGTAAACATCTAGCCAATTTATACCACAATCTTCTCTTTTTGATATCAATTCTTTAACATTTTCCTATACATGAAAAAAAAAAAAAAACCATGATTCAAGTCGCCATCTAATCATTGCAGCTTAATCTCAGGCTTTCTCTCTTATGCATAGTCCTCTCTATTATATTGAATCTGACTTCCTTGCTCTAGATACACATGAACTAAAAAGACAAGTTTTCTACTGACCCTTGACCAAATAACAGAGATGGAAGTCCAGGGCAATTATAATAAAGGCTTATTCATAGAAGGGAAGCATGTTTGAGATACATAGTAATCATTGGCCATGGTGTTTATGAAATTAAGCTTAACTAGCCCTGTGAGATTTCTCTGTTACTTCAAGGCACCAATTTCTTTATTCAATAGCTAGGACAAATAAACTTTGCAATCTATAAAAATTTAAATAGCAAAGAAATTAGTTTCACAAACATATGCTTATAGTTGCTTATATTTGTTCATATTATATAATTTTCCTTGGAGAGCAAATCTGGGATCCATGCCACAGGGAAGCAAATGTGAAGACAGAATTATATAATTTAAAAAATAATATTAATAATTATACTCTATATTTTATTCAGTTGGTGGTTTCCTATGTGTCAATAGATGTGATAAGATATTTAAATACATAACATTTAATTATCATGACATCTGAAATAAGTACCTTTGGTATTTAAATTTACAAATGAGAAAACTAAAGAAAAAGAAAGTATCTTGCCCAAATTCACATGGCCAAAAACATGATTTTTGTGTTTTTCATCTTGTTTATTTGATTCTATAACTCTCACTGATAAATATTACACATTGTATCCAACAGTCAAGTACAGATGAAGGTGTCTGCTGAGTAGCAAGGAATGAATTAAATGGGAAAAAGAATGATATGTTTTATATGTTAAGGGTTGAGGAGACCAGGTATGTGCTAAAATGTGTAAAATTAGGAAGAAATAACATTTAAGGTTTTGGCACATGTAAAATAAAATATTACATTGCACATGATATATCTTCAATAAATAAAATGGGGTATAATGTGATGTTTTCCTTTTGTATTGTGATAAAAAATATTCATAAGTAAAACTTACTATCTTAACCATTTAAGTGTGTAGTTCAGTAGTATTAAGTATATTCACATTGTTGTTAAATAAATCCCCAGAACATTTTCATCTTGCAGACTTAAAACAAATAGAAAACCCATTAAGCAACTCCCCTAGACCCTGGTAACCACCATTCTATAATGTTTTCAAGGTACTGTAAGTTTGGAATTTAAAAGAAGTGAAAAGATCATTAGGGAATTATCTTCCTTTATATATGGAAATCAACTCTGTCAATATATTTTCCACGTATATTCAAAGATCCCCATTATATCTTTACATATGAGAAATACCAATATTTACCTAGGTTGTAAAAAAAAGGGGGGTTATGATGGATAATAAGAGTCTTTGAAAATTAGCACTCTTCTCACTGGGTAGAACCTTAATGATTGACTTATAAGAATTATGTGCAGATATGGAACAGTAAGTTTCTGACATAGGTGCTGGAAATGTGCCCAAGCAGTGAATGTCTATGCAGGATTTTAAAAATTTTTAAATTTTATTTAGGACTGCAACTGCATCAAGTGAAAATTTTCAGCCTAGAGGTTTAATCAGAGCTGCAGCTGCCAGCCTACACCACAGCCACAGCAGTGTGGGATTCAAGCTGTGAGCTGCATCTGTGACCTACACTATAGTTCATGGCAACATAGGATACTTGACCTACAGAGCAAGGGATCAAACCCACATCCTTATGGATACTAGTTGGGTTCTTAACCTGCTGAGCCACAACAGGAATTCCTTTTTAAAAAATTTTATTGAAATATAGTTAATTTATATAGAGAAATTCTTTATACAGGCATGTCACTTAGTGGTTAAGAGTATAGATTTTAGAGTTAGTACAACATGAGTTCAAATCCAGGTTGTACCATATAGCAACTATTTGTCTTTAAGCATGTTACATTACCTCTCAGAGCCTGTTTCCTTTTTATATAATAGGGTGAATTACAGGGCCTATCTCATAAGGTTAATCCACTCAATTATTGTCAAGGATGTTGTTTATTGCTTCCAGTGGCCGGTTGGATAGAAGATCTTAAGTTATTAGAAGTGGGTATGGAAGGGGCTTAGAGATGCAAGTAAAGTAAGGGAAAATGAAAAATACCAAGTAGCATGTATATAAAGAAAAACAAATCTGACTCTCTATTAGATCTGTTTCTCTGACTTTAAGCTTTGTATTCTATCATTTTTGCTACAAGTTAATTGCTAAATGGATGTTGCCTTTAGCTTAAAGGAAACATAATGGCCCATCTCCAAGAACCCTGCCCTCCCATGCCTGAATATTACCTTTGTTCAACTCACAGGAAACATTCTGACCCAGCCTACCTGTGAATGTCTGCAGGTAGAAATAAATTAATACTTTCCCTCCTGGAGTCTCGCCACCAGGAGATATTTGTAACAATTTTAGTCTTTTTATTTACCTCATCAACTCCTCCTCTCTTTGTTCTATAAAGGAAACTGGTGTCCAAATCCTGGCAAGGTGATTCTCCGGGACATTAGTCTGCCAATTTCTGAGACTCCCAGCTTTCAGAAAGCAGTTATTATTCCTTGCCCCAACACCTTGTCTCCTGACTGGCCTGTTGTTACAGCAAGAAGAATGAACTTGGAATTCCATAACAAAAGTTGCAGTTCATCTTAAGCCTGATGAAATACGATCTGCTTCCCTGATGCTCTCACATAGTTCTTATTCTGGGATTTGGGAATATCCTGGTCTCTGTACAAAAAGAAAGACCATTTATTTCATCTATAGGCAATCCTATATTCTAAGAATGAATGTTGGAATATAGTTAATGCTAAGGTAGAGCAATATAAATCACTGAAATCTTAAAATTATCTTTTATCATAGACAAAACTGTCCATATAAATTAAGAAATTTTGCTTGTCACAAATTTTCCAATTTGTCTATTTTTGTATTAAAATAAAAATCAGATTTCTTTAATTAAAATGATACATGACATATCTATAATTATTTCACAAAAATTTTTAAAAAGATATTTCCTTCAGCGGTTTTATTCAACATTTAAGTTAACCTATCAAAGTATAGATGACATTCTTTAAGAAACAGAGAATTGGAATCTTGATTCTAAATATTTTGTATAACATTGAATGAAGGAAAGAGAGATAAGTATCTGTTCGGGAGGAAAATTTTGAATAACGTACAATATATAAATATGTTATACAAAGTTAAAAAATGAAACCATATGTGAAAGTAAAATATAAAATGCATATGAAATTTTATAATTATGTATTACATTGCATAATGTATATAAACTTACACTTAGGATAAATACGTAATAATAAAAGCATGGAATATGACTATATAAAAAAATTAGTCAACATATAAATAGTACGTATAAACAAATACAAATATAAACAAATACAATTTTGAAGATTTTCTTTACTGCTAAGCAGCTTTGAAGAAATTCCTTCTCATCTCCAAACCCTCCTCTTTGTTGTGATATCTGAGAACTGATTGAACCTATAGTGGAATAGTGTTTACTGTATCAGTATGATTCTTTTCCTTATTGGATTATGGAAAAGGTAGAAGTGTCTGTGAGGATTTTGTGATAAAATGACTAAGAAGATTTTCTTCTACAGGGAGATTATAAATTTTGGTTTCTTAATAATGCTTAAGCTCACAGTAAGTCAAGCCTTAGCTATCTAGGAATGACTTACAATAAGAATCTCTATAAGATTGAACTTCTGCTGAATAGGGAATTCAGCAATTATTTGAGAAACATGCTAGTTGTCAAAGATGAAAGCAAAATTAAACTGAGTATTCTATCACACTGATGGGGGAAGAAGTCATCACTGACTTTAAATACGTATTTTGTCTAAAGTCAGTGGCTTAGGTTTGACAGTTTTAAGGAAATTAAATATCTCTGCCTAATATATGTTCACCAGTCTTAATGAGACAGAGTTCAAATCCAGTTTCTACCCCATAACAACTCTCTTTGTCATTTTTTTCACTGTAAATTTACACTTAATATTGAAAAGAAAGCTGTTTGCTATAGCAGTTTCCTCTCCATGACAATATAACATGATTAGATTTAAATTGTAAAAAGAGTAGCAAATTATCAAAGAATGACTCCAGCAACTCCTGAAAGCATCATTTTTGAATAAGGCTGCATATGAAAATCTATTGCCTACCATATCAATAAAGACAGGATACTGCAGCCATCAAGCCACTACAACTGCTCTCTACTGTGAGCCCTGTGGGAGCTCTGGCTAGAGACAAATGGGCTGCCTGATTCCAAGCCCTCAGCTACTACAGCCAGCCCCAACTATGTACTGTGACCCCAGAGAGCTAGGTTCATATCAAATAAATGATTTCAGGAGTTCTCTTGTGGCTCACTGGGTTAGGGATCTGGTGTTGTCTCTGCAGTGGTTTGGGTTGCTACTCTGGCTTGGGTTTGATCCCTGGCTGGGGAACCTCCACATGCTACAGATGCAGCTGGGGATAGAAAAAAATAAGAAAGTAATGACTTCAATGAGCATCTTCACATACATAGAAAAGTGTTAAAATCATTAAACTGAGATGTCTAGTTTTCTTTTCATAGAATTAATCTTTTGATATTCCAACTACTTGCTCTTTGTTGTAGAACTTTTATACATGCCGACTCCTTCCTTACCTCTTCAGAGCAGTCTTTCTGAGCTATCTGAGAAGCTACCTCCCATCCTTGATGTCCTCAGAAAGTCCACCAGATAAAACATAATTCTCAACTTTTAGGTTGTACATCTTTTTCAGTCCACAGTACTTCATAAAAACACTGAAAGGACACAAATTTCTTTTTTCTGGAGTGATATTAAAACTTCATAATGGATTCCTTGTCTTTAAAGGATTTTAGAGTTATAAATAAGAAAATCATGTCTTTTTCTGTAATAACAAAAATTTCAGCAATCCTTGGGGATATGCTCAGAAACTTGGCGGCTGCATGACTGACTCATAAATTTCAGAAAAAAACAAAGAGTGATCAAAGACTAAGAATATATAGCAGCAACTCATTTGAAATATGCACAGAATTGGCATTAATAAGCATCCTGTTTTTACAACTTACAGTTCATTGTGGTCTATGACATCACTTCACTCTTTTAACTGGGCAGGTTATCCTTCCTAAAAGCCAGCAGGAGGACTTGTCCTGACTCAGGACTTGAGCATCTGCCTGTGCAGAGCTCCTCATCACCACACCTGAACTGCCATGGTGTGAACTCATTTAAACTGATCTATCATTAACTTTTGTCTTTATGAGTCCCATTCTTGCCTTTGTTAGATACTGTCTTCCTAGGGGTTTCTCTCCTTCATATACATTTAAATATAAGAAATAACTAATTCTTCCATGGTATTGTGTTATCCTTTGATGATCAAACTCAGAGCCTAACCCACAAAGCATGGTTCTTTTAGGTGGGGTCAGTTTTGCCTTAATTAAGGAGGACTTTTAGCTTAACAGTTATTACATTTAAAGGCTTTATTTATCTATTATTAAAACCTTCTATATATCGAAAATACCCAACAAATGAAAGAAAAAAATTTTAAGCATCTCCTTTGCCCTTTTTCTGTTTGCTCATCCCTGCTTTCCTCAGACCTTAATCATAAAGATGAGATCACTAGGGAACATTTAACCTAGCTTCTGATTTTGCTTTACACAATGTACACAATGCTTTGCCTAACTGTTGATTCCTTTCCTAGATTAAAATGAGTAGGAATGAAGAATTAAGTAGCTAAGGAATGACTCACTCTCTACCCCCAGCTTCCTTCTTTAGCAAACTTGCAGGTGGACCATGCAAGTAAGATAGTTTTCAGGAGAAGACCAAAAGTCAGCAGGTCTGAACACAATAGAAAAATTAGCAAGAATCTGACCTCCTTCCTTAATTGTTAACTGACATTTTTCCCCTTCTTCCCTTAAAAATGGTCATAGCTGAGCAGAATCTTCAGAGTCTGGACATGAATCCACCTTTTCCCCTGATTGCAGGCTTTTCTAAATAAATCATCTTTCCTTTCTACTGACACTTGCCCCTCTATTATTGGCTTAAAAATATATTGTATTGAAGCATAGTTGATTTACGATGTTGTGTTACCTTCTGGTGTACAGCAAAGTGATTCAGTTATACATGCTTATATATTATGTTTTTTCATATTCTTTACTATTATGGTTTATTACAGGATATTGAACATATTTTCCTGTGCTATACAGTAGGACCTTGTTGTTTATCCATGCTATGTAAAAGAGTTTACATCTACTAATCCCAAACTCCGAATCCATCCCTCCCTCACCTCCTTCCCCCTTGGCAGCCATAAGTCTGTTCTCTATGTCTGAGAGTCTGTTTTTGTTTCATAAATAAGTTTATTTGAGTCATATTTTAGATACCATATAGTGTGATATCATATGGCATTTGAGTTTCTATTTCTGACTTATTTCACTTAATATAATAATCTCTCAGTCCATCCATCTAGCTACAAATGGAATTATTTCATTCTTTTATATGGCTTAGTAGTATTCCATTGTATATTTATATACCTCATATTCTTTATCTATTCATCTGTTGATGGACATTTATGTTGCTTTCATGTTTTGGATGTTGTAAATAGTGCTGTTATGAACATAGTGGTGCATGTATATTTTTGAATTATGTTTTTTCCAAGAGTGGGATTGCTGGGTCATATGACAACTCTGTTTTAGTTTAGGTTTTGTCTGACTTTGGTTTGGTTTGGTTTGGTTGATTGGTTGTTTTTCTATGGTGTAGTGCAGTGGTTTGAGGTGGGATTTCAGTTACCAGACCAGGGACTGAACGCAGGCCACAGTAGTGAAAGTGCCAAGTCCTAACCAGTAGGCCACCAAGGAATGCTCCTATTTTTAGTTTTTTGAGGAACCTCTATACTGTTTTCCATAGTGGCTACACCAATTTACATTCCCACCAATAGTTTAGGATGGTTCTCTTTCCTCCACACCCTCTCCAAAGTTTATTTGTAAACTTTTTAATGATGGCCATTCTGACCAATATGAGATGGTACATCATTGTAGTTTTGATTTACATTTCTCTAATAATTAGGTAAGTTTGGCATCTTTTCATGTATCTATTTACCATATGCATATCTTCTTTAGATGTGTGTCAATTTAGGTCTTCTTCCCATTTTTGAATGGGTTATTATTTTTTTTTTTGGTCATTGAGCTGATTGAATATTTTGGAAATTGAGCCCTTTTTTGTCACATCACTTACAAATATTTTCTCCCAGTCTGTAAGTTGTCTTTTTTTGTTTGTTTTTGTTTTCTATACAATAGCTTAAAAGTTTGATCAGGAAGGAGACTTGAAGACATCCAGGCTGCATTGTTTGTGTCTTGGGAGTCACAGCTGCTGCCTCTGCTTGCACTCCATGTGGAAGATACTCAGGCAGTCTCATACATGTTGTTGGGTGTTCCCCAGAAGCTGGCAAGCAGAGTGCTGGTGGCATCCTGTAATTTTGCAAATAATGCTACATTTGAAATGAAGACATGTGATCTTCACCTGCTGGAAGAGGACCCTCCCTTCACTAGGGTTCTCACCAGGGAAGATAAGCTCAAATACTACAGGAAGCTGCAGACCATTTGCCAAATAGAGTTAGAAGCAGATCAGCTTTATAAAGAGAAAATTATTTGTGGTTGCTGTCACTTTTATGGTGGTCAGGAAGCTTGTGTGGACATGAAGGCCAGCATAGACTCCAAAGACCATCTGATTACAGCCTCATGGCTTTGACTTTACTCATGGGCTTTCTGTGCAAGAAATTCTTGCAGAGTTTATAAGATGAATAGGAGGTTGTGCTAAAGGAAAAGAAAGATCCATACACATATACGCCAAGAATTTCTATGGGAGCAATGGCATCTTGGGAGCTCAGGTGACTCTGGGGGCTGGGCTTGCTTTGGCCTATAAGTATAATGGAAAAAATGAGGTCTGTTTGACTTTGTATGGCAATGGCACTGCTAATCAGGATCAGGTATACAAAGCTGACAATATGGCAGCTTTGTGGAAATTGCCTTGTGTTTTCAACTTTGAGAATAACCACTGTGGGATGGAAACATCTGTGGAGAGAGCAGCAGCCATCACTGACTACTACAAGAGAGACAACTTCATTCCTGGGCTGAGAGTAGATGGAATGGATATCCTGAGTGTCTGGGAGGCCACAGGGTTTGCAGCTTCCTATTGTAGATCAGGAAAGGGGAACATACTGACGGAGCTGCAGACTTACCATTACCATGGGCATATGAGTGATCCTGGTGTCAGTTATGGTACCTGAGAAGAAATTCAGGAAATAGGAAGAGGGACCCTATCATTGTTCTCAAGGATAGGATGGTGAACAGCAGTCTTATCAGTGTTGAAGAAATAAACAAAATTGATGTTGAAGTGAGGAAAGAAATTGAGAATGCTGCGGTTTGCCACTGCTGATCCTGAAGCACTTTTGGAAGAACTCAGCTATCAGATATACTGCAACAACCTGCCTTTTGAAGTCCAGGGTGCAAACCAGTGGATCAGTCCATCAATTAACTGGAGCTGGTTACAGTTTCAGTGGGCTATGTGGCAGCAACTGTGAGGACTGCTTTGTGTTACCAAATTTGCTAAGGAGGAAAAACCCATGGGAAAAAAAAAAATGTGTAGATTAAGATTGTATAATTGCGTGTGGTTTGTAAACTGTTGATTAAAAAATGTTATTGCACACTTAAGAATTAATAAGGATTAATTAATTGTAGATTTATATAGGTCTAAAATAGTTAATAGTTTGCTTAACCCTCTTTCAAATTTTTTTAATAAATCTATATGATTTCATTGTATACTATTTTAACCATTATTTTTTAAGTTACTGAAAGGAGAAAAAAATTCCTTATAATGCTTGTTCAACTCTGTCACCTTTTTGTTGGTGTGGAGGGATTATTTTCCTGTCTCTTTAAGTACCCAATAGCTAATGCAGTGTACCTTAGTGAGCATGTTGGTGCTAAATCCTATTCACACTGAACCATCATTTCTTCTTAATGAAACACAATTTTTAATTATAATGAGGCAGAGGGTGGAAGGACAATTCCATTTTTAAATAAGCCTACTTTATTTCACAGACCAAATATCCTAGTTTTCTCCATTTTTTATATTCAATATTAATATGAAGCTATTTTCTTAATAGTTTTCTATTTATATTCATATCAAACATTGAATTCAAGGCATATTCTTATCAAATTTTCTTTTTCAAATTTTAAGTTCAATGTCAGTTAATAGCAATATATGTAATTGTATAATCTAAAACAGTGGTTCCCAGCCTTTTTAAAATATTAAACACCAATTTTTTCATAGTTCCAGCTAGTGATTTTTCATTGAAGTAACTTAAAATTCATTTTTATGAATTTAATAATACTCTGGGATGTCAAGACTAGGTTTTGCAATCACTGTTCTCACCATACATACAATTCTATTCACCCTTAATATGTGATGATAAATAAAAGGTTAAAAAGATTTTCCATAATTCTTTAAAACTTCAGATTCTTTAATTGTTTGTTGAACAAAGATGTCTCTTTTGGGTAAGGCAGCATTATTCCTGTGGAGGCCAACAGAAGCCTTAACAACAAAGGTGTCAGCTCTTTGATCCCTCTGTCCCCTGGTTTAGCTGATTAAGCCTAATTTTAGTTTGCTGGGGCCCCCTGAATCTGTCTTCTACACTAGGAGACTGCAGTTCAGAGCCTTCAGAGGAGTCCACCACTATGAAACAAACAGGAGTGTCCTTTAGAGTTATAGCAAAAGATAATTTTATTTTTTAAATTCATTTTATTTACTTATTTTTTTGGGGGGCTGCACCTGTGGCATATGGAAGTTCCCAGGCTAAGGGTTGAATTGGAGCTTCAGCTGCCAGCCTATGCCACAGCCATGCCAGATCCTTTAACCCACTGAGCAGGGCCAGGAATTGAACCCATGTCCTCATGGATACTAGTTGGATTTGTTACCCCTGAGCCACAAGGGGAACTCCAGGAAAAGGTAACTTTAAAGTGACATCATAAAATACTAATTTAGGAGCCCTTAAAGCAAAAGCTATATAGTATATACTTCTAGACTTGTCTAGATTATCTGCCTAGTCTTAAATACATAACTAAAATAGGAAGTTCCTATTGTGGTTCAGGGGTTAAGAACTCTACATAGTGTCCGTGAGGATATGGGTTCAATCCCTGGCCTTACTCAGTGGGCTAAGTATCAGGCATTTCCACAAGCGATGGTGTAAGTTGCAGATGCAGCTCGGATCTGCTGTTGCTATGGCTGTGGCATAGGCCTGCAGCTTCAGCTCCTATTCAATCCCTAGGCCAGGAATTTCCATATGCCAAAGGTATGGTCCTAATAAGGAAAAAAAAAAAAACTTAACATAGGAATATATACTCTTAACATATGGAGGTGACAGTTGTGCCCTAGTAGGAGTGAGACATGGCCTTAGAGATAAGTATAGAAATGCTGATGGATATGTGCAGAGCAGGCTACTTAAGATGACAAGGGCAGGACCGATCTATGCATAATAGGACTTCCAGAAGGAGAAGAAAAAGAAAAGGGGATTTAACGTATATTTGAAGAGATTATGGCTGAAAACTTTCCAAATCTAAAGGAGACTGGTATCAAGATGCAGGAAGCACAGATGGCCCCAAAACAAGTTAAACCCAAACAGGCCCACACAAAGGCATATTATAATAAAAATGGCAAAAGGTAAAGAGAAAGAGAGGATTCTAAAGGCAGCAAGAGAAAAGCAAGGCATTAATTATGAGGGAGTCCCAATAAGGCTATCAGCTGATTTCTCTACAGAAACACTACAGGCCAGAAGGGAGTGGCAAAATATATTTAAAGTGCTGAAAAGTAAAAATCTGCAACCAAGAACACTCTATCCAGCAAGAACATCA